>NW_006159850.1:9043752-9047997 GCF_000334495.1 Tupaia belangeri chinensis | reverse complement strand
AGCCTGTCTCCTCCCCTGCCACTGGCAGGTGGCTCCATGACAGCAAGGGCTTCTCTTTCGTGCCTGTACATATCTTTCAGTGCAAAGTGCAGGGCAGGGTACGTGGTAGGTGCTCAGCAAATACTGGATGAATGAAATAAATGATGGGAAAAGGACACTTTTACTCAATGGAGCAGTCTCTTTGTTGCATGTGAAAACTTGCTTCCCCGGGGTGGGGAGAAAGTGGCTCTGTAGGTATCTCGGGGTGAGCAGATGGGGTTCTGGTCCCCCTGCCCTGGCTTCTGGCCAGCAGCTCTAGAGCACCTTGCGGTGACCTGGCTGTCTGGTTCATGTGGTGCATCTCTCTTGAGCCTGCCCACCCAGCATGCCACAGTCATCTTGGGGCCCAGATGAGAAGAGGTGAGACTGGCAAGAGGACAGGGACAGTGCAAAGGAGCATGGGAGCAGCACAGAGGAAGCGGCTTCTCCAGCCTGGACATGAAATTCTACTGGGAGTTGGATTAGGATGACCAAATTCCAGAAGCAACTTTGCTACAGGTTTGTCTCAAACACGGTCACCATATCTTGAAAAGACCACTTCAGGGAGAGTGCCCTGCCCTGCCTTGCCCCAGTGGAAAACCATCTCCTCCATTTGTCCTGCATGTTTTTATCTTTACCAGGGAGGGGGAAGAGGGGTAAGTGGGGGAGGACGTGTCCTTTCAAAATGACTTGTTTCTGCAGAATTATTCATTTCTAGCCTTTCAAAGAAGGCAACAATGTCCAAAAGATGCTGAGATAATAACAGAGAGGAGCCAGACACCCCACCCACCCCACAAGGCACCGCCCAGAACCCCGGGCCTGGTTGAACACCTCAAAGTGGACCACAGGGCCCCGGAAGCTGCCAGGCTGAGGGAGGAGGCAGTCTGGTCGTGCGGCCAGGCCTCTGGCTGGTGGGTGAGGAGGCAACAATGAAGGTGGCATCACCACCGTCTAAACAGTCCAGTGGGAGGGATGGTCGTGACACAAGTAAGGGATGCTGAGATTAGAAGGAAGCATGGAGATGGCCCTGGTACCCAGAGGTAGATGTCATTCTAAGGGGCATAGGAGGGCAGGACTTGAAGGATGCGCCTAAGAATTTCTTTTTTTTTTTTAATTACTTATTTAATTTTTATTTATTCATTCATTTATTTTAATTTGACCAGAGAAAGACATGTTGAGAGAGAGAAGGAAAGTGAGAAAGCAAGTCACCAGGTCTGGGACTTGAACTGTTGTTGGTCATGAGGGAGTGTCCAGCATTTTAATCACCATGCCATCTGCTGTCTATACACGCCTATGAATTTCAAAGGATAGAGGTGACTCAGCCAGCCCTGCATGTGGGCAGGGTAGAGAAAGCCACCCGGATGGAGGCAGCGTTTGTGGTCCAGCTTGGAACTGTCTGTGGAGAACCTTGCTAAGAGGAGGGCGGCTGGCTAGAAAGAAAGGCAGAGGTCAGCTTATTGCACTTGCTTTGTTTCCTGCTTCCTTTGTTTGTTTGTTTGTTTTTCCGCGAATGCCTTTATCAACTAACAAGTGATTGATGAAGTCACTCAACTCATGTATCTTACTTTTCTGTAGTCTGTTTTTCTGGAGTTGAAACTCTGTAAGAGTCGAGTTTGACATTTTTAAATTGCATGCCTAACATGAAAATCCTTCGTGGCACATAGTAGGTGCTCAGTAAAGCGTGCATGAGGGCCGACCACCTTCCCACATGGTGTTGACCGGTGAGTTTGCAGCAGGCAGAACTATCGATGCCTGATAGTCACAGGTCGCATGGGTAAATGTTCTTCTGTTACAGAGATGTTTAAAAACACATTTGTACATTCTCTCTTTCTCTCTCTCTTTCTATGATAAGTACACACACCCTTGTAGCAAACCTTTTTTTTTAAAAAAAAAAGACTATAAAATTAAATACAAATATGGATTTGAAAACATTATCTACAACTCCAAGCAGAATCTTTTCTCCTAAATCCCGTGTTTCAGAGGTTGTTTTGTTTGTGAGCAGCGTCAGAACAGCACATAAAAGAAGCCCATGTTCGATTTCCCAGGCTGGAGGAGACGAGGGTCCTCCACCGCCGAATCTGAGCAGGCACAGATGGACATCCCAGTGCGGAGTCTGGGCACACTCGCTGTCTCGTCCTGCAGCCTTCCTTTCTCCTCAGGTGCTGCTCCCTATAGTGCTTGCAAACCCCTGCCTTAAACACACATGGTCCAGCTTGGAACTGTCTGTGGAGAACCTTGCTAAGAGGAGGGCGGCTGGCTAGAAAGAAAGGCAGAGGTCAGCTTATTGCACTTGCTTTGTTTCCTGCTTCCTTTGTTTGTTTGTTTGTTTTTCCGCGAATGCCTTTATCAACTAACAAGTGATTGATGAAGTCACTCAACTCATGTATCTTACTTTTCTGTAGTCTGTTTTTCTGGAGTTGAAACTCTGTAAGAGTCGAGTTTGACATTTTTAAATTGCATGCCTAACATGAAAATCCTTCGTGGCACATAGTAGGTGCTCAGTAAAGCGTGCATGAGGGCCGACCACCTTCCCACATGGTGTTGACCGGTGAGTTTGCAGCAGGCAGAACTATCGATGCCTGATAGTCACAGGTCGCATGGGTAAATGTTCTTCTGTTACAGAGATGTTTAAAAACACATTTGTACATTCTCTCTTTCTCTCTCTCTTTCTATGATAAGTACACACACCCTTGTAGCAAACCTTTTTTTTTAAAAAAAAAAGACTATAAAATTAAATACAAATATGGATTTGAAAACATTATCTACAACTCCAAGCAGAATCTTTTCTCCTAAATCCCGTGTTTCAGAGGTTGTTTTGTTTGTGAGCAGCGTCAGAACAGCACATAAAAGAAGCCCATGTTCGATTTCCCAGGCTGGAGGAGACGAGGGTCCTCCACCGCCGAATCTGAGCAGGCACAGATGGACATCCCAGTGCGGAGTCTGGGCACACTCGCTGTCTCGTCCTGCAGCCTTCCTTTCTCCTCAGGTGCTGCTCCCTATAGTGCTTGCAAACCCCTGCCTTAAACACACACACACACACACACACACACACACGTGTGTAATATGTGAGTTGGCACCAGTCTGTAACTTCAAAAGCCAGATTACACACACACACACATCCCCCCCCACACACACTTTTCAAGAAGATGATTAAGACCAGGTGGGAAACAGCATGCCCGAGATTGACATGACCAAAGGATGTTCTAGAAAGACGACTCAAGCAACAGTTTGGTGTGTGGATTTGGGAAAAGGGTGAGAAAGCTGTTCTAATGATCCAGGGGAGAGGGAAGGGGTTTGTGCTAAGAGCCACGGTAGAGGTGAGGAGCAGAGAGGTGAGGGGAGCAGGCTGCCCTTAAGCAGGTTAGGGGGCCGAGCTGGGCAGGACAGGCGGTACTATGGCTCTCACTTTTCTACCTTGGATTAAGGCTTAGAACAGGACCTTGCACAGAGTAGGTGCTCAGCAAACACTGAGTCAGGAAATGAGTGGATGAATGGCTCCACTCACATAACCCTTGCCCCTATCTTGGAAGGAAGATGTCTTTATCGAGGAGGCAGCAAGGAGGCAGTCAGAGGCCCCTGAAGGATGGCCAGCCCCACCTGCCCAAACTGGCTGCAGGAGAGCTCGGGGATCACAGAGTGACAGAGTCACAGAAAGAGATCCCCACAGCGCACTGGGTGATGAGCAGGACAGGGCATGGTCTGAAAGACAATTTCTTTGACATTCTCATTAATTACTCTTGGCACCGAGTCCTGCAGGGGGTGCTGAAAGAACTGGACTAACTCAGTCTCTCCTTGCAGTGGAAGAGTCAGGGGAGACTCCCTGTCTTAAGCTGATCCTGTGGACTTTTTGGGAGCCATTCTGGGTTGGCTTGCCAGAAGCATCCCTTACAAATGCTGGAGGTAGCACTTTCTCCTCCCAGGAGAAGATATCTTTTTAGAGACAAGCCAGACCCCCATCTTCCATCTCTTCCCTCAACTCTCAGGAAGCACACAGAGGGCAGAATGGCGAGGCAGGAGGACTGACACTGGAGAGCCCCTGGTATGTACTGCTCACTGTGGCCTGAGCTTCGCAGCCTTGTTTGACGCCATTGTCATGACAACCATGCAGGATGGGGGATTTTGCAGATAAGGCATCTGAGCCTTGAAGGGTTGAGCTCCTTAGCTAGGACCATACAACCAGTAAGTATCAGAACTGAGCTCGTTCACATTCTAGAACCCATGTTCTCT
>NW_006159850.1:9040569-9043041 GCF_000334495.1 Tupaia belangeri chinensis | reverse complement strand
TCTTTCCAAAACAGACCTCCAGGCTCTGTGCCTAAAGCAATAGAAAATGTAGACCAGGGACATGAGACTTGGGACAGAAATATTTAAGGACATTTTTATGACTAAATGCTCTGGACCTGGGCGGGAAATCCTTAAGACAAAATCTGTTAGGTGAAGGTCCTCGGGCGGACAGCCTATCTATTCATGCAACACATAGGGAAGGGTGCCCCAGGTAGAGGACATAGCACGTGCCAAGGCACCGAGGTGTGAGAAAGGGATCTGACTCCCAGCTGCAAGTGCAGAGAATGCAAGCAAGGGAGTGGTAGGAAGGTGCCCAGCCCAGAGGGGTGGGCTGTACTGTGGGACCGAGTGCCTCACTCTCTCTCTGAAGTAGTCTGCCCTGCTTCAGGCTGCTCTCCCGGGTGTCCAGGAAAGGATTCCATGACTGTATCACCCACAGCCGCTCCGATGGAGAGAAGGCACAGCCCCGGCCCTAGAGGGGGATACTTTCACAAATATCAGAGGGCTAACTTTCTCTGCAGGCTGGTGGGTGACTAGTACAGAAGAGGGGGAGAAATAGTTGTGACAATTTCTGAAGAATGTAGAAGTGATGTCTTGCTCTTTCATAATGTATGTTTCAAACTGAATAATGAATAGCAAAATCAGATTCACATTAATCCTGCAGCTCGTGTCAAAGAAAAAGAACAGGAGTTCAGAGGCGGCCATTTCGTCCATAGGATGTGGCTGGTATTTCTGTATTCTCACAGTGAAACCGAGTGTTAACACAAGTCACCGAGCTCACGTTTACCAGGCCTTCGCTGTGGGCCAGGAATAGAGCTAGCCCTGAGGATAAGCAGCCAGCAGGGTAGACTCTGCCTCCCACTGAGCTTCCAACTCTGGTGTATGCAGAGGGATTAGGGAATGGATTAATAAGCACACACTTGCACCCAAGACCTTTGGATGAGTCATTGCAGCTTCCTCACCTTAGTCTTCTTAGTCTGTAAGCTGGAAAAAAATTCTGTGAGTGATATCAAGATAAGGATGGGGATTGGCCACATACTAGAGGGCTCCAACAGTGTATGGAAGTGGGCATTCAGAGGAAACCATGCATAGATTTCCATCTTTTTTTTTGCACCAAAATAAACTCATACTTTAATTCCACTTTTTCTACAATTTTTGAAGTCTCTTTATGTAGTTAGAAATACTAAGATGGCACTTAGTACCACTCCGTTTCCATCTCTGGACTTTCCTAAAGGAAGACATTAACTCTTTTCATGTTCTCCCCTAAAAATCCAGGAGTATTTGGAGCATGGGTCAGAAATGTCCACGCTATGAGAATGGAACTCAGGCAGTGCAGTTCTGAAATGCAGCTTTGTGCCTTCATGCCAATACATTTCCCTTTGTAGGGCCCAGGGGCCTCTCTCTCTTTATTCCATTTTCTCTCTTCCTCATGCCAATCTTAGTCAAAGTGTCTATGCTACTTTCTAAACCAAGTTTTTGGACCAGCTGTTCTGTGTCTGTGTGAGGAGGGGAAGGAGGGTGTCTCTTGAGTTCTAATGTTCTCTGATGATGAACTTGGAACTTCGGGGGACTCTGTTGTCAGTCAAGTCAACCCTTTCTCTCTAGCAGCACATATGACTTTAGATTTTTGTAGGAAGTTAAAGAATGAGTTTATGTTGGTGGAAATCATTTTGAAATTTACGCAGTCTTTTCCCGTAAGATGCATTTTCCTTCCTGGCAGCTCCGTTTCTGGTTAGCAAAACGGATCTCAGAGGATGTCATTTTGATGTAGCCTGGTTTAAAGTGTCATTTCTAGGTGGTCCCAGGCCTCTCAATCTTTCCGATATTCTGAAGGTTTGGTTTTGGTGCCTGGATATTGGTGCCCAATATTTTCAGTGTACAAACACATGCACCCAGTGTGTTTTTCAGCCTAGAATGATATGCCTAGGTCTAAGCTCTTCGTGGGTTAAAAGAGCCCACCAGGAGGCCAAATAGACAAATCTCCCAAATCTGTGGATGGAGAAGACCAAAGGGGAGAACTGCAGGAAAAGATCCAGGGATTGTAACGCCTCATGTCCATGGGAAAGAAAAAGAAGTGGAAGCTTTGAGAGGTGAGAGCACATCTTAACAAACAGAGCTAGGTCTTAAAAACAGGTCTTCTGGGACCAGCAGTTGGTGTAATGGCTATGTCGCTGGACTCCCATGTAGTTGACCATGGTTTGAGTTCCAGATTCGGTGGCTTAAACTCACGCCAGGCGCGTGTGCATGCGTGCCCAAGATCCCGAGAGGAGAATGGAGCAGAAGGGATTGTGGCGTGGCCATCACCCCTGGGGGGTGATTTCTTGCTTTCTGTCTCTCTGTCTCTCTTGGTCTTTCTGGCAAACCCTATAGCAAAAAAACCTCTCCAAAAAAGAAAACAAACAAACAAACAAAAAACCAAAAAACAGAAAAACCCTGGCTTTTGACAGAAAATGGAAGAATATGGAAGATTTA
>NW_006159850.1:9012530-9040228 GCF_000334495.1 Tupaia belangeri chinensis | reverse complement strand
CTAGGACTTGAAAAACTCAGGTGATTTGGCCAACAGCAAAGGCATTAAGAACTTGCCCTTGAAAATCATAATGGTCTCAGAGTCCATGCTGAATACTTTGTTTATGTTCTTTTATTTAACTGATATTGTAACTAAGCATTTTAATCAATGTCCTTTTTATTAACAACATTGAATAACTCAAAGTTTCCCATAGATATGTGGCAGAGTCAAGATCTGAACCCCCAAAAAACAACTGTTTCTACTCACCAAAGTTACCCTCGATGAGTTACACGGCAGGAGTAAATGCACGTCTTTCTCTAGGAAGACCTCTGCAAACACTCCAAGCCACAGCAAGCATGTCTTTCTGGTTCAAATGTCTAAGCTCTAAGAAATTTACTCCTCCTCCCTCAGTTTCCCATGGTTCTGTTCTCCAATTATTTATTTATTTATTTATTTATTTATTTATTTATTTATTTATTTATTTTTGTTAGAAGGTACTTGCCAGAGAGAGAAAAAGATATGAAAAGTGAGAAAGCACTGCCCACCCCCCACCCCCATGGAGCATGGTCATGCCACAATTCCTTCTCCTTTAGGCATTCTGGGCATACATACACACACACCCAGTGTGTGTTTCAAGCCACAGGGTCTGAGACTTGAACTGTGCAGTGGGCCATGGGTGATCTAGCCACCAAAACCACCATATCACCAGCTGGCCCATGATGCTTCACGTCTTAAAGACAGAGGCCACTGTCTTTCTTGTACCAAATATCAGTTCCTTGTACTTCCAAATACCAGTTCCTTCCACCTCATGCTTCCCAAATTTTAATTCAGTACCAAACTCTCAGGAGATATTAAAGGACTTGCAGAGTCAAAGAGCAAACTTTGAGGAAGGGAAGCTGTGGGTACCAAAACTTGCCTATGACTAATCCTTGATCTTCTATTGAATAAAACTCTTCAGGAAACTCTTAGAAAAAAAAGAAAGACTGATTTGAAGATCAAGTCAATGTACCATTATACTTCTCTGTACTTCCTCATCTGCCATGGGGAATAATACATTCAAAGTATCTAGGAATGCATGCTTATCCCATAAATGGAAATCATTATTATGTTTCAAGACCCATTATCTCCATTTGTCAATTGAATAAAGGCGTGTTTCTCCCTGTTCAATATAAATTCATCAGGTGTGAGATGCTGGAAAAGAAGTTGTGGAGTAAAGACAGTACTATAAGTCTGAATATTACCCTTCTGCCCATAAATGATCACTTTCTTGCACTTGGTCATGGCCATGACTGAGCTCTCAGAGCCCTCTCTCTTCTCTTTTTCATCTGAGTTCCCAATCTTGACCTGTTAGCTCAAAGACACTGAGGTAATAAGCCTGGAATACAAGTTTTAAATTGATGAGATCTAAGGGCTATCAGAGCAGTGGGGTATATCTCAAACAGGACAATGAGAAGCTCTCTGGCCACAGTGGAAAAGTTAGATGAAAAGAAAGAGATTGGCAATAGAAAGAAAAAAAAAATGTAACATGGTGCTGCATGGAACAATCAAACTGGGATTTTCTTTCCAGAGGTAGCTATAAGCATAATATCAAGGAGATCTTCTTCCCCTCACCTACGATGCTACACTCTCAGCAGGTATGTAAGTATGAAGTTTCCAAATCCAACCAGATTCTTCATCTTGGGACACTAAGGAAAGGGGAGGTGAAGTGGTGCATGGATTCATTGCTAAATTAGGTCATTCAATCTACCTTTAATGAGGAACTTCTATGTGAGAAACAGGATATTGGGCTTAGCAGGTGCAGCACTGAACAAGATCCTGCTGCCTGTCTTGCTAGAGAAAGGTGCAAACTAGTAATGCTCATAGGAATGGGGAGATGCAAATGTCCACAGGGTATCGTAGTCATGGCATACATTTCCCTTTCTATGCCAAGAAGACGTGCACATTCATGGATTAGAGCAGAGTGTGGAGTGAGCACATGGTGGCTCTCAGTAAACAGGTGTTGAATGAGTTCCTATTATATAATGATTTACCAGTCTGTCTCTACTACTGGACTGTGAGGTCCCCCTATGTAATAATCCATTCTCCACATAATGCAATGCAGTCAGGATAGACCAGGAGAGCCTCAACAGATCAGAAGCCTAAAACAATCCAAGTTGATTTTGTTGAGTTATAGGTCATTGTGGATCAGTATAGGACTTCAGTCCATGAGGATCCGCATTGACAAAGCAGCTGCCTTCATGAATGTGGTAGGCCACCCTGCTCACCATGAAAACAGAGCTTCAGAGGGTCTTGCTGGCTTGGCAGTCAGATACACCAACTTGGAAATGGCTTAGATTGTTCCTACCCAAGACTCAGTGTCCAGAATCAAGAGGCAGAGAGGCACATGAAGAGTGTGAGATTTGCAGATTGTGTGTGTGTGTGTGTACGTGTGTGTGGTAGGAAAAAGGAGTGAACAGTTTGGCAAATGGAGAACTAAGAACACTTTTTGCATGCCATCGTGTGCTTGTCCTTCTAGTGCAAGTAGCAGGTGTGATGGTACACAAATGGACAAGTGGACAAATGACACATAGCCAAACATCTGGATAATGGGGGACTCTTTAGGACAGTGTCTCTGATAAGCCACGTGTCATCTGTGAACATGTAGAGGTGGCTTCAGTCTCTGAACTTTGGGCCAGCTACTCGGTCTTTGTGCATCTCTACCTTCCCTTCTGCCAGATAGGATTAAAAAGAGCACTTACTTCTGCGGTGTTAGGTCAGGACCTAAGGAAATAGCACAGGTATGGAGCACACAAGCTATGTGCCTGATACATGTTCATGATGAAGCCAGGGCTACAAGGGCCTGGCGGTCTTCCTAAATGGCAAATTACTTCTCTTCACCAAGCCTGGGTGGTGAGGGTGAGGATGAGGTTGGATGCTCTGCTACCTTGTTTATTCTTAGGTGCCTGGAATGGGGGTGAGAGTGTGCTCTTACCTTGGCTCTTGGCTTGTAGGACTTTCTACAGGCTTTTCAGTTACTGGCAGTGCTCTCTGTTCTCTAGAGGACTGGGGTCCCTGAATTCTGGCCCATCATCTTTGTTGTGGCCAAGCAATAAATCTTCCCCCAAAAAGAATGGCCACTAGAGGGGCCCTTTGATACCCACCATGCCTTCATGGTTAGAGGGTGTAGACATGAGCTTCTCAGCACTGGATTGGAAAGCACCCACTCCATGGCAGGAAAGAAGTGGTTCTTCTACCTGGGAGTTGAGGACATAGGCTTGAAGGAATCCTAAGTTCATATCCTGAATCTTTTGCCACCAACTGCATGGTTTTGCAAAGTCAGTTCTGAGCCTCACATTCCTCATCTGTCCAATGGGAATGAGAATCATGGCAGTAGCCTGGTAGGTACGATTATTGTGAAAGTGAATTCAGATAATGCTTCCACAGTGCCGGTTGCCAATCGCTATCACCCACTCCAGAGGAACCACATTTCCGTAGTAAAACCAAGACAGAAAGCTTTGCTTTAATAGGCATAGAATTGTTTAAAAATCAAGGAAGAACCAGCAACATTGCTGCACTCCCTGAAAACAACTGAATTAATTATCTAAAACTCTTGGATGAAGGAAATCTAGTTATAAGAGTCACTAAAACAGAGCCCGCCAAGTCTGTGTATCAATTTCGGATGAAAACCCCAGTCCTGAGAAATAAATCCCCAAGGTACTGTTGGCCACCTGGGGTAGTCAAAATAATACACAAAAGTTGTATCATCAGGCTCCTCGGAGCTGGATTCTTTCTCTCTTATTAGTAGCAGTATAACCTTGGGCAAGACATTTCACCCTCTGTCCCTTTCTTTCTCTCTCTCTCTCCTTTTAGTTATTATTATTGCTGGAGGGCATGTGTGTACCAGGGAGAGAGAGAAATAAAGAAATAATGACACCCTTCCCTCACTGGGGCGTGGCTATATCACATCCTTTTTCTCCACTTGTCCATTCCTTAGGGATTTGGGGCACAAATGCACACACTCCCAGTGTGTTTCTCAAGCTCCTGGGGCTGGGATTCAAACTGCAGTTGGCCATGTTGGATCTGGCTTCCAAAGCATAGCACTTAACTGCTGGCTATGAGGTCAGCCTCATACCTCTCTTTCTCTCCCTGATAATAGGAATAATAAATAGGCCCTCCTGGGAGTATGAGAATTCAAGGAGATAAAAGCTCCTTATCTGTGGCTTGCTCAGAATTCCTGTTTTATATTTGCTAGTTTCTTATCTTCCTTTATTTTCTTGCCCAATCTTTGTGGAAGGTAACCTTAATTTCTGTTGGCCATGGGGACTGCCACTATGTTGAATGATTATGCTCAAATGTGTGTTGAACTATGACCACCCAAGTTGTCTTGGCTTTCGCCTGGAAGAACTGAAATCAAAGTCCAGTATAGAATGGGAGCTAGATCAGACGCAGGGCTGTTTGGTCCCTCATAATGGGCTCAGCTTCTCCTCAGCTTGCACCTAGATACCTGGGCAGTTACACTTCCTCCTGATGCTCAGTCCCTCAACTGCAGCCCCCAGGGGCTCAAACATGGTTCTGCCTCCAGCCAATAGGCTGAAAGTTAGGTCAAGCTGGCCATAGAACACTTCTCAGTGGGGAACATAGTTTTATACCTCCTTCTCTCTCCCTGGCAAATGAGGGTGCATATTGGGTTGGAGTGGGGGCCTGAACCAGAGCTCAAATCCCAAATGAGCCAACACCCCTGTTTTGTCACCCAGCAATGTATTTGTTTTTAATCTAAGATCCAGTTGTGATTAGTGACATCCTGAAGTTCCCTGTGCAGAAATAAGGTCACGATGATGAATATGGCCGTTCTGAAACCCCAGTGAACTTCAGGGGCCAGAGCAGAATGATAATCATTCTGGTTTTGGCTCATCTTCCGTCTCTGTGGCCTGTGACTTCAAGGGCTGGGGCTGTCCCTGCCTCTCAGACTTCCTTTCATGCAAATTGCCCCAGGCGGGATGTGAGGGGTGGCAACACCAGAGAAGGAAGTGAACGGATGTAACGACCTCCAACCTCCCTGGACCTACTTTCTATTTTATGGGCGCGTCTCTAAGAAAGAGGTTCTGCCTAAACCAGGGCTTGCTTACTTCTAGTAAGTCAAGAAGCAAGGGATAGGAGACAAATCTAACTCAATCTGTCAAGAAATAAACGCACTGGTTCCATGCAGAGGAAGACTCCCAATCTGGGGGATTTGCAGTTTCCCTGTAATCCCGTCCTTTTCATGTCTCTTGGCTACCTCTCCTCACTTGCATGGGTCAGAAGAGGCAGAGGGCCCACATGAGTTGACAGCACAAATATCAGAGATCACGGAATAGCTGGTACATAAGGGTAAGAGGAAGCCCTTGAATACAAGCCCCTTTCTGAACCCCCATAGAGAACACCCCAAAAAGAAGCATTGTAATGTATGAGTTCCTTTGCACACTGAACTACAGACTGAAAAGGTCTTTTTTATTGCCGATTTCAGTAAGCGGGCAGACATGTGGGATGTATTTCTTGAGAGCTCCAAGTGCCACAGCAAACCTGGCAGCCTGGACATGTGGCCAAGGGCAGGGAAGAGGTGTGAGTGAAGGAAAGTCAAACGAAGAGCCAGGAGTCCAGGCTTCCAAGTCTGCAAGACCTAGAGGCACTCCGTGCTGGTCTTGGGGCCTCAGCTTCCCCATCTGAAAGCAAGGAGGCTGGAAACCACCATTTCTCCACACTTGTTTTAGGGAAAAGCCACTAAGGGAAAGGTGTTGCCTGAGCCCCATTATCGCCATAGGCAGGACTGCCTTGTTTGCAGTCAGCACCCCAAATTGAGATGCAGTGGCTTTCCAACCAAACTGTTTTTCAAGAAATAAATCCGTTAGTGACTGTAGGAGGTAGAAGGATGAAGAAGGTTCCCATGGGCCCTGGTCTGCATGGTTGATGCCCAAAGGAATCCTCCTGCTATGACTCTCAGCAGCAAGCTCAGGAGGCCACGGCGCTCTGTGGACACCCCTTACACACGCACACACACAAACACACTCACACACTCTAATTCATGAATAGGGGGACATGACCAAAGCATTCATGTTAAAACCATGTCGGGGCCCTAGATTCCTGCCTCCTCATTTGCTAAAAGGGCAGCAGAGACCCCAGAAGGCCCATAGCCTCCTATCTAACTATTGAATGGAATTGCCAAGTGTCTCAAAATATGGAATGATCTTATATGATACAAATAAGGCCATTCAGTGCAACAGGGAAGTATGCAGCAACCTCTGGTAAGTTAGACAAACCTTTTGGGATACATTCCTTTAGCTGTAAAATAAAGAGGTTCAACTACCCACTTTGCAAAGTTCCTCCTTTCTTTAATTACCCACATGTAAGCAGTCACTGCCTCTGGGTAATTAAAGCATTAAATTAATGTCCATGAGGCCTCGATTGTTTGTGTTCTCCCCACGTGCAGGCCTGTTGATATTGATAATGACTGATTGCTGAGATCACTAAAGAATTATCAATACACACATATCTAAGGGAAGGTGAGGAAGTCGTTCTAAAGTATGAAAGAGAGCAGGAGCTGATGTTTTGGGAGGCTATGACTTGGGACATCTATCCAGCCTTCTGCCTTCCTCGGCCAATGGGACTAAACATTTTCTTTCAAACATGGTATAAACAAGGAAATAATGAGTTTGGCAGAAGCCCTGGAAAAATAAAAGGTGTTAAGCAATGCCTGGGAGGTGTGGAGGGGGGAGCTGCTACCTGAAGTTGCCGAGTGGACAGTCCCCACCAACTCACCTCCCTCATAGACTCCAAGAGCAAAGTAGGGGTCCACGCAGAATATGAATCCAGCAGAATCCAGCAGGGACGCCCCCCCCAACCCCAGTGTGGGCTCCAAATTTTCCAAATAGGTCCTTTCAGAGAAACAAGGGTGGCTTGTTTTCCCAGAGACCAGCACGTGTGAGCCAGTGTGGGGGGTGGGAGTGCAAATGGGGGTAAAAGAAAACCTTTGCTAAGTGAGTGAGCTGCAGGCGGGGCCCCAACCAGGGCGTCTCTGATGAGAACGTTCAGCTTGATGTGGCCTCTCTGGTTCCTCAGAACGCGCTCCGTGACAGGGGCGTAGAGCGGTGCTGTCTGCGTTTGAAGGTGTTTCTCTACAGCAAACACCAGGAGGGGAAGAGAAAAACCCAAACCACTTCAAGTGGATTCCGATTTTGAAAGCCACCACATGAAAAGTGCAGAAACCTAAGCCCCCTTTAGTCCAGGCCCAAGAGTCCCAGATTCGGGTCGGGGAGTGTCTTCTGGCTTCTGTGCCACCTGCCCCCCGGCGGCCCTGTGCGTGGTCCCTGCTGCCAAAGGCCTCAGTGGAGGGGCGGTAGGGACTTTGATCTCTGCATGCCAATTCACTAAGAACCAAAGTGCAGCGCTACTGCATGCCGAGGCCCGAAGTAGGACAACTTTCATTCGTGACCACATGGCCACACCCATTTCTGAGCATCTTGAGGTTTGAGGTGGACCTGGGAAAGGTCCTGCCTTTAGGGAAGCCCTCCAAAGCACAGCACGGGCCACTATTCTGAGTAAATCCATTCACTCATTCATTCATTCATTCATAAACATCCATTCATTATCCTCACCCAACTATGTCCCTGAACTACCCCAACATAACTGCTCCCTGGCCACCCCTGATTCCATAAAGAGAGGAGCCCCCAATGACCACAGTCCAGACTCACATAGGTCAGTTCTGGAGCCCAGGGAAACAGAGCTCAGGGGACTGAGCTGAGGCTGCAGAGAGTTGTCGGTGCCACTAGCACCCCTGCTCCCTGCCAAGCCTCCTCGTAAGGCTCGGTCCAAAGGGTCAAGGCCATGGGTCATCTTCATGTGAGAGAGAGGGGACTTCATTTTGAGTCAAATATTTTGGACAGTCCAACATGATACAGAGGCAAAGATAGGGACTGCGGGACTAAATCAGGCTTAAATTCACATCCATGAGATTAGTGGTTATATGACTTGGAATATTTTGCTTAAACCCTCTGTGCTACAACAGAATGTCTACTGCACAGGCAGCAACCCTGATGCCAAATGTCTGATATAGAATGGACACAATAAAGGCCTTCCTTTCTAGAATTTGAAGAAAAAAAAAAGTACCAGGGGCCAGTAGATGGCGTAGCAGTCATATCACTGGATTCCCACATGGCCAGCCATGGTTTGAGACGCAAACCTGGTGGCTTGAAAAGCACACCAGTCATGTGTGCATGCCTGCCCAAGATCCCAGAGGAGAATGGAAGAGGATTGTGATGTGGCCATCCCCCCGAAGATTGATTTCTCACTTTCCTCTCACTGTCTCTGTCTCTCTCTCAGGTGAGTGCACACACCCTAAGGCAAAAATCTCTTCAAATAAACAAATAAATATTTTTAAAGTACCAGTTCGTATTTATCGAGAGCTTACATGACTGTCATTTTGACAAATGCTTTTTGTTCATGTTTTTCACTGAAAACTCACACCTCTAAAATGGGAATGATTTAATAGTATTGACTTCAAAAAGATGAGTGAACTGAGACACAGCAGATAAAGCGACTTGCCCAGACTCACAGATCTAACGAGGAGACGGCATTGAGACTCAGACTGCTTCCAGAATGTACCTTCATAAATGCGTTGTCTCGACAATCCAGATTTTAAATATTCTGCCCCATTCTTGATCATGGCCACTCTTTTGCTTTTCTTATTGAGAAAACAGGGTCACCAAAGCAACAGAACGGACAGCATTGTGATTTTATTTCCATTTCTGTGGGGTGGGGAGAGGTAAAGGGAACCCACAGTGAAGTAACTCTTCTGTGCAAAAATGGAAATAAGGTCATGGAAATCTGGTAGTGAATGAAAAATGAAGTTGAACGGGCCCCAGACTCCACTCTGGAATTCAGTGCCAGCCTGTGAGTCCTATCTGAACACTGTGTATTCAGGGACGTGACCCTTTATTTAGACTGATTCAAACGAATGTTTAAAGCAGGCCTCCTTGGGATTTGGGGGCCCCGCCACAGACTTGTCATCCAAGAAAGGAAGGTTATGAAAGGAGCTAATGTTTACCCAGCATTCTGCGGCCACCATTTTTCCGTCTTTCTGTCTCTTAAAACATTTCCCTGGGGAGAAGCCTACATTACACAAGCCAGAGGGCGCCTGGGAATGCATCGAAAAGCACAGCCAGGCTCGTACCACAGAAGAATCCTCTCAAAATCTGGGTGGAAACCAACCCCGACTGTGTGGTGTACGTCTGAGGAGAGGACGCGGCTGGGCCTGAACGACTCCGACATCAGCCGCCGTTGCCCACAGAGGTCACTGTCTGTGATCTGACCGTTGTGCCTGTGCTTACGCTCTGTGATGATGGTCAGGATGGCCACAGCGATGGCGACACAGCACGGGAGGGATAAAGCGTCTGTGTGCGTTCCCTACGGTGGTCCTAACATTACCACAAACCAGGCCTACAGCAATAGGGATATGTCATCTCTTAGTTCTGGAGGCCAGATGTCTACAAGCGAGGCTCTGCAGGGCCACGCCTCCTCTGAAGCCTCCAGGAGAGGATCTTTCCCTGCCCCTTCCAGCTGCTGGTGGTGCTCAGCAATCTTTGGACCTTGGCGTGCCTTGGCTTATGGCCGCACCAGTGTGGGTGTCTGCCTCCACCTTCACGTGGCACTCTCCCTTCTGTGTACTTATGTATGTAAATCTCTGTCCTTACATATCAGGCCATCAGTCTTCGGATCTAGGACCCACCCTAACCCAGTAGGACCTCCTCTTACCCTGGTTATATCTGCACAAACTCTCTTTCCAAATGATCAGTACCAGGATCTAGGATGTCAACACAGCTTTTAGGGGGACACAGTTGTA
This sequence comes from Tupaia belangeri chinensis, assembly GCF_000334495.1. Taxonomy (NCBI): domain Eukaryota; kingdom Metazoa; phylum Chordata; class Mammalia; order Scandentia; family Tupaiidae; genus Tupaia; species Tupaia belangeri. The sequence continues at coordinate 9,030,399 of NW_006159850.1, read as the reverse complement.
TCCACAACAGCTTCAAATAAATGCTTGACATTTATTGAGCTACAACTTTGCTTCAGGGAATGTATCAAGCACTTTACAATTATTAGGTCAAGTCGTATGAAATTGCTATTTTGGGAGGTTATAAATGGTTGAATGTCAGCAATTTCATATGGCTAGACCTATTATCTTATTTAACCTTCTGAGGTTAATACTATTATATTTTGTAAGTACAAATAGATGAGGAAATAAAGCCTCCTATGTATTTGTGAAGGAGACTTAGTAGTAAGTGGCTTTAGGAATCGCGCCAACACTAGCAAAATATATTCCTTCCTCATATGTGACCTGGGGAGTTACCCAATCCCTCTGAACCTCAGTTTCTCCATCTGTGAAATTAGAGACATTTTTCTTGTAGCAGAGCTTTTGGAGAGGTTTTGTTTGTTTGCTTGGTTTTTGTTTGTTTGTTTGTTTGTTTTCTATAGGGCACGTGCGCTTACCAGAAAGACAGAGAGAGACGTAGAGACTGAAAGTGAGAAATCACCCCCCCAGGAGGATGGCCACACCACAATCCCTTCTCCTCCATTCTCCTCTCGGGATCTTGGGCACACATGCACACACGCCCGGTGTGAGTTTAAGCCACTAGTTCTGGGACTCAAACTGCGGTCAACTACATGGGAGTCCAGCGACATAGCCATTACGCTAACTGCTGATCCCAGAGCAGAGCTTTTGCATACTTACAAATATGACAGTCACACAAACTGATAATATAGAAGCTAGAAGAGGCATTTCATGGTGTGCTGTCCCTTCGAGACCCTGCGCCTGTGCCTCTTGCGATGTGGTCCTGGAAACAGGACACTTGGGGTCTGCAAGTGGTGGGAGGCGGTTGTTAAGAATGCAGGTTCCCATGCCTGGCCCAAAGCTATTAAATTGAAATCTCTGGAAGAGAAGGCCTGGAAATACGCATTTTAATGGGTGCCCCGGGTCTTGCCTGGTCCTGCAAACGTTGGAAAATGCTGCACTAAGTGAATACAAGTTTCCTTTGTTCCCTTTCACCAGTCTAATCAGGACTAGATTGAGTTATTCAGGTCTCTGCCCACTGAACATTCAGAGACAGTAGCTCTTGAGAAATGGAGGGACCGGGTGACAGCCATCTCTTGCCTGAGAGTGGCAGGTTTGATGGTGACCTTTCAAGGGGAAAGTGAATCTTCAGCAACCTTTAGTTGCATGTTCGTGACTTTTCAGTCACTTGAATGAAAACACATCCATGCATAAAAACTGCAGTTTTAAAAATCAATGCCAGAACTCAAATCCTTGTGCCTTGCTGGTAGACAGAGGAAAAAGAAACAAACAAAATCTCTTTCCAAGTTTTTCTCTTTTTTTGGCAAATCCTCCAACTTGCTTTCCCACCCACTTGTTTCTTCACCTGGCATCATTCTGTCTCTTGTGTTCAGAACTAAGAGGCCCTTGAGTTTCAGACTGAGCTTTGGGAAAGAAGGTGTCTGCTTGAAGTATACCTTTTCTGCATCTTAAAGCACAAGGGTTGTATGTAGCCTCATCAAGGGACGGGCTCGGGGTTTCGTGGGTAGAAGGGATAAACAGTTTCAGAAACCAGGCCTCACACTCAGTGTGATTTGCGTAGTCAGGAAGCCTGTAGAGCTACTCAAACAATGGCCCGCCCTGCTAGTGGCGCAGGAAAGGGCTCCCCGGCTTCCTGCCTGCTACCCCAAGTGTCTGCCCCGGCCTAGTCCTGAATGTCAGGCAAAGGATCAACCTACTGAACCTGTCTGTTACTATGGAAATAGGTCCTGCACCTCCACCTGAGGAAGGAGCCATGAGAAACTGCAGGCTGGGGCAGGAAGAAGGCGGGACTCTGAGTCGTACACCACCCCCAGATGTGTGTATACAGGGTGCTTCCTATTTCCGGGGACTATGTGGACCTGCTGGATGTTTCGTCATTCAGTTCTCAGCTCCACCTCGTCCAGAGCTGGCCCAGACAAGAAACAGTGGTTTAGCTGGGCCAGGTCATGTCTCCCTGTTCACACTCGTAGGAGACAGTAGACTATGGTTCATCCCTCCCTGCCTCCACCTCTCTTCACCAACTCCACAGATGCCCACCTGGGGGGCTCCTAGTCACCTTTCCTTTTTTTCTGACTGACACAGTGGCCCCCTGGAGCTTCGCGAGCTCTTTTGGGAAGTGAGATAAGAGCAGTACTACCCTGGAGTGGGAGCAAACAGGGTTGAAGGTGGTGAAGGGCTTTCAACTCCACGAAGGAACTTGCAAAGGCTAGTCTCTCTGGGCGACATTCCGTCCCAGGATTCTCCATGATCACTCCTGTGGACTTGCTTTCTGAGCAGCTGAGGGGCTTGGGAGTGGGACCGCTGAAGAAGAGGAGAGCTCAGACTAAGACAGGATTCAGTTATCCTCCTGCGTGGACCTCTAGGCCACAGAGCAAGGGGACTGGAGAGAGGGACCTTGGAGGACTGACCCCCAGTGGGTGGCTCATACCTGACTATACTGAACCCCAGGAGGGCCTCTGTTCCCCTCATACCACAGTTCCCAGCACAGGGGTCCTCTTAGGCCTCAGCCTTGAGCTTCCTTTGAGAACTGAGGCTTCATCTCACAAGGCCTTCTTCTCCTTTAGAAATAACCTGCTTATTATTGTCATTTTAAAAAACTACTCCAGAGCTTTGGTAGGGCATTTGACAGCTTGGGGGAATTCCAGCTTGTTCATAAAAAGGTGAAGGTCTGAATTACACTGATTTGGAAAAAGTTATAAACCCGGGGCTCGCCCAGGACACAGTTGGGGGCAGTGGTGGTGTTCTTAGCACTTAGATCTGAAGTCAGGTTCTGCCACCTCGTCACAGGCTCCAGCGGAGAAGTTGTTCTGACGGCGATGTGAGGCCACAGGTCGCTAAGGAAACAGGAAGACCATCTGCTGATAAGCTGCCCTACTAACCAGAAGTGATTTTCAGCTATCTTCGAGAAGGGAAAAAATTACATTTAGGAAAATCCAGAAAAGGTTAAAGTAGTTGCATGTTTGCAGCAGAAATCACTCCCTGAACAGGACTTTTAAAAATAAACCTAGTTCTGGGTGCGCACAGGAGAAAAAAGGCTCACCCCAACACTTGGGGACAGCTTAGGGTTGGAAAGTTGCAAATCCACTAGAAACTTAAAAACGTCTTTCTCCTTTGTCCTTGGCAATACGTGTTAACACAAGGCTGGAAGATCAGGCTCGGATTTCAGTTTTAGAACCATTGGAGTTCTGCAGCTAACCCTGAACACACAGGACGGGTTGGAACCAAGGCCATCTGATCTCATTCTTCCACCGCCTTGTGCACCACACCACGCAGGGCTTCTCACGTATCTGCCGTGTTTGATTCCTACGGTTGCTTAACAAAATACCACAGACTGGCTGCCTTAAAACAACACGACTTTCTTTCATTTTCTTTCTTTTATATTTTTTAAAAATTTGCCAGAGGGTGCGTGCACTCATCAGAGAGAGAAGGAGAGAGAGAGAGAGAGAGAAAACACCCCCATGGGATGTGGTCACGCCACAATCCCTTCTTCGTCTCTCTCTCCTTTCAGGATTTTGGGCATGCATGCACATGCACCTGGTGTTTCTCGAGTGCCAGGAATGGAATTCCAACTGTGCCATCAGCCATGTGGGATCCAGCTGCCTTAATCACCATGCCAGTAGCTGGCCCTGGAACTTAATTTTCTCTTAGTTCTGGGCCTATGCTCCCACTGAATACTCCAGGGGCGAGGCCTTCCTTGCCTCTTCATGTTCTGGTGGTGGGCTGGGCTCCCAGCATGCCGCTTGGCTTGTGGCTGCATCACTTCAGCTTCTGTCTCTGACTTTGCCTGTCCAGCCCCCAGTAGGATCTCATTTTAACTGAACTAATTACTTCTGCAAAGACTATTTCCAAGTGAGATTGCATTCTGAGCTTCCAGGTGGACATGGGAGGACACTGTGCACCCGTCCACACGTCCATGGCATGGGCTCATACCTAGTTCTGTCCATAACATCCTCTCCTGACATCAGCTAGCCTCTGGCCACCCGTCAGCCCAGGGCTGCACACGCTGCTCGTGGCCTGTTCTTGGAAGAGCTGATATGGCAAAGAGGCTGCACGGGGGAATTCCAGGTTTCTGGGTGACCTAAAACACACACTCCAGAAAGGAGGGTCTTGGGGGAATGTCTCAGTGGACCGTGGACTCCTTGCCCTGTAAGGAGGAGTGTGGTCAGAGAAGCAGCTGGAACGTGAAGCTGTAAACATCAGGTGTGATGCAAAGATGGGACCAGGGGTCAGAGAAAGCTGGGATGGGGTGGATTGGTGAGAGCAAGTAAGGCAGAAGTGATTTACAGGCCAAAACAGATCGTAGTCATATGAACTTTCAAGTAAAAGCTCCCGACAACACAGAAACAGAAGTAATGAACAGGAAGTCCCCATCTTACAAGGGAGCTTTGAATGTGGTTGATAGAAATGGCATTCAGGTTCCAGAGACAGCCACAAGTACCTTTCTGATCCGCAACACAGCTGGAAAAAGTAGACGATTATAATAGAAGTAGTAAATGAAAATAAACAGAAGACTGATTGAAATAAAAAAGAAAGAGAAATTATTATTCTTCCAAATGAAGCTGATGCTTGAGGTAATACACACATTTTATAGGGGAGCTAAGGAGACTGATAATTCATAAGGATCTCATTTATTTATTTATATATTTTAAATTAGAGAGAGAGAGAGAGAGAGAAAACACCCCCATGGGATGTGGTCACGCCACAATCCCTTCTTCGTCTCTCTCTCCTTTCAGGATTTTGGGCATGCATGCACATGCACCTGGTGTTTCTCGAGTGCCAGGAATGGAATTCCAACTGTGCCATCAGCCATGTGGGATCCAGCTGCCTTAATCACCATGCCAGTAGCTGGCCCTGGAACTTAATTTTCTCTTAGTTCTGGGCCTATGCTCCCACTGAATACTCCAGGGGCGAGGCCTTCCTTGCCTCTTCATGTTCTGGTGGTGGGCTGGGCTCCCAGCATGCCGCTTGGCTTGTGGCTGCATCACTTCAGCTTCTGTCTCTGACTTTGCCTGTCCAGCCCCCAGTAGGATCTCATTTTAACTGAACTAATTACTTCTGCAAAGACTATTTCCAAGTGAGATTGCATTCTGAGCTTCCAGGTGGACATGGGAGGACACTGTGCACCCGTCCACACGTCCATGGCATGGGCTCATACCTAGTTCTGTCCATAACATCCTCTCCTGACATCAGCTAGCCTCTGGCCACCCGTCAGCCCAGGGCTGCACACGCTGCTCGTGGCCTGTTCTTGGAAGAGCTGATATGGCAAAGAGGCTGCACGGGGGAATTCCAGGTTTCTGGGTGACCTAAAACACACACTCCAGAAAGGAGGGTCTTGGGGGAATGTCTCAGTGGACCGTGGACTCCTTGCCCTGTAAGGAGGAGTGTGGTCAGAGAAGCAGCTGGAACGTGAAGCTGTAAACATCAGGTGTGATGCAAAGATGGGACCAGGGGTCAGAGAAAGCTGGGATGGGGTGGATTGGTGAGAGCAAGTAAGGCAGAAGTGATTTACAGGCCAAAACAGATCGTAGTCATATGAACTTTCAAGTAAAAGCTCCCGACAACACAGAAACAGAAGTAATGAACAGGAAGTCCCCATCTTACAAGGGAGCTTTGAATGTGGTTGATAGAAATGGCATTCAGGTTCCAGAGACAGCCACAAGTACCTTTCTGATCCGCAACACAGCTGGAAAAAGTAGACGATTATAATAGAAGTAGTAAATGAAAATAAACAGAAGACTGATTGAAATAAAAAAGAAAGAGAAATTATTATTCTTCCAAATGAAGCTGATGCTTGAGGTAATACACACATTTTATAGGGGAGCTAAGGAGACTGATAATTCATAAGGATCTCATTTATTTATTTATATATTTTAAATTATTTATTTAATTTTATTTATCATCATTATTATTACTTTAATTTGCTATAACTGGAGCTATGGGGCAGGGAGGTTCGCAAGGACTCAGATGTTGATTCCTTACTGAGTCTCGATTTATTCTGAGACATGTGGTCCCTTCATCCTGGATTCATTGTCGTGCTGGTCCAACTCTTCTCTCTCCAGTCAGGATGAGATTAGTATCTGCCTCACAGATCAGCAAGAGAGAGGAAGGAATTATGGGAAAGGGGTGGGGGGTGGGGTAAAAAAGAAGGAAGAAAGACCAGAAAGAAGACAGAAGAAGAAAGGGCAAGGAGGAGGAAGAAACGAAGAAGAAAAGAATGAAGGATGGATGTTCATCCAGGGGTACCCAGAAGGAAGACTCAGAAGGTGGAGGTTGGACAGGAGCTGTGCGCATACACTTAATAAATAATCCTTCACGAAAGGAGGGACGACAGTGAGGGGTAATGAGCCAAAGCTTTCAGGTGACCCTTGCTGCTAATCCCAAAGAGGGACCCTGAGATCCTGTGCGAGAGGAAAAAAAAGCCCCCAGGGAGAGTTAGAAAATATAACATATGGTTTAATAAAAGAGGTCAGAGGTGATAATGAATAAAAAAGAGAGCCATAGGGCACTTGAAGCTGAATCTCTAAAGTGACCCTTGTTTTATGCAGTTAATCGTGTTCTTGAAAAAAGTTCTCTAATTCAGTTGCTAATATATCAAATCCTGGCTTAAGCACATTGAGAGAGTTCACTCTTTGAGGACACTTTTTATAAGAATGCAATACAACTTTCACATACAGGTACATACTCTTGCCCAATGTACTAATTACAGGACCTTTTATTTCTGTCTGGACAGCAAAGACCACACAGAGGATATTAATCTACAATCTCACCCCAGGATCCTTTGATATGAAACAAACAAACAAACAAACAAACAAACAAAAACAATAGGAGCCCTGGTATGTCAGGACTCATGTACAAAGGGTATAAAAAATAAAATAAAAATGAAAAATTATCTCTTGGAATACCAGAATAAACAATAAAGGGTATCAAATTCTGCTCTTAAGGTTCAGAAGTGCCATTTGGGGAGCAGAAAGGTTGTGCCTAAACCCGGGGTGCTAGAAGTTTCTAAATGAGCAGAGACTCACGGTGTAGCTCAGAAAAGCCCAGGGCTCAGGCATGGGGAAAGTCTCCCCACATTCCTTGGAAGAGAAGCTCAGAAACTGATAGGAGCTTGGGAGATGAATTTCACTTTTAGCTCTGACACCACAGAAGTAGCAGAACTAGGGTCACAACTGATGCACCCTCATGAGCTACGCACTAGTGTCCTCCACCACCATAAAAGTGAAAGATGAATGGCATGGCTAAAGCTGTTGTGAAAAAGAGAATGTCTGACAATGGGAGACATCTGAGCTGAGAGGGTCTTGCAACTTGGAGTTCCAGGAGCCAAATCTGTAATTGGCTCCAAATTTGTGACTTCTGCAAAAACTGTGATAATGGTAAAATCATTCTTGTTAGCTAAAGCAGACTGTTTTTGAGGAACTTTTGCTATAGGGCATGTGTGTTCACCAGAGACAGAGACAGAAAGTGAGAAATCACACCCCAGGGGGGAATGGCCATGCTGAAATCCCTTCTCTTCCATTCTCCTCTTGGGATTTTGGGCACACATGCACACACCCCCCAGTGTGAGTTTTAAGCAGCTGGGTCCAGGACTCAAACCATGGTCGACCACTTGAGAGTCTAGCATCTCAAACATTCTACCTCTTGCTGCTCCTAAAGAAGACTTTTGATGTTAGTGAGGAGCCTGTGTGCAAATTCTCAATTTACTCAATATCAATTTGTCAGATAATCTCTTCCATCAAAACTTTAAATAGGTATCTGTTTCCTCTTTAGTTCCATAAATAGCATTGGCAGTTGGCTGTCTCTGGGAGTTTATTACACCCTCTGAAACACTGTCATATGCCCTGATGAGAATGGTAATGGGTGAGACCAGCAGATGGGATAAAGGTTATGTCACCGGATGCCCACATGGCCTACTGCAGTTTGAGTCCCGGACCCGGCGGCTTGAAACTAATGGCAGGTGTGTGTGCATGTGTGCCCCAGATCCTGAGAGGAGAATGGAGGAGAAGGTATTGAGGTCATCCCTCTGGGGCAGTGATTTCTCACTCTCTTCTTTCTCTCTTTCTGTCTTTCCAGTGAGCACAGGTGCCCTATAGCAAAAATCTCTTGGGCACTAGCAGTTGGCATAATGGCTATGTCACTGGACTCCCATATAGTCAACCATGGTTCCAGTCCCAGACCTGATAGCTTAAACTCACAGCAGGCATGTGTGCGTGTGTGCCCAAGATCCAGAGAGGAGAATGGAGGAGAAGGGATTGGATTGTGGCATGGCCATCCCCCCTGGGAGGTGATTTCTCGCTTTCTGTCTCTCTGTCTCTCTCTTTCTGGCGAGCACATGTGCCCTATAGCAAAAACTTCTCAAAAACAAACAAACAAACAAAAAACAAAACAAAACATCTCTCTTTAAAAAAAAAAAAAGAAAAAAAATGAAAGAATAGGCACAGAATCACAAAGCTGATCTCAGGGCGGACACTGGGCTGTCAGGTAAACTCATTAATCCAAAGTTCCCTTTTTGTTTACTAGTTTCATTGAGCACCTCTTTCAAATCCACGGAGGAGCAAAATGACAAGTTATAAAGTCACAAAGCTTTGCACTACTCAGAAATTGTCAAAACAAACCACAGATGTTAAATCTCGTACCTGCCAAAGGTCGATTGTACCAGATTCTGAGCTTCTTGAGGGCAAGGAGTAGGGACTGCTTTAGATTCATCTCTGTAAAGTAGGCACTGTGAATGTCCTCCACGTGCTGCAGAGCGAGTGGAATGACTGGGTAGAGGATGGATGGGTAGATAGATGGATAGATCTGTATAAGATAACAACTAGGGATCTTTTCCAACTCAATAAGGAGCAAAGGAAACTGCCTTTCTAGAGAAGTATGTCATATTATGTCAGACATCAGAAACTTCCTCATAGTTTACAGTAAGTCCTTTTCAAAGATGCTACATTTTGGGCAAGGGTTTACAATATATTCTTTTCAAGAACTTGTTGCAATTGGTTAAAATTCCCTTCTGGAGAAGTATAAGCATACATTTTTATATTTTAAAAAGACCCCGAAAGCTTAACTTACAGTCCCAAAGTTCTAAATATATCTCCTTTAGTTCACTCATGTGATTTTCCAATTACTAAGAGGAACACAAATTTTGAAAAACATGTTTTAAAATAATTCTTTAAAAAAGTGTTTTGCAAGTGTTCAAAGCTGTCGCAAAAATCCTAAGTAGTTTCTGAAAATTGTCTAAACATGGTAGTGTCACCATAATCAATTGATCAGCAATCATGATCAACTTGGGGTTAGCTTTGTTCCTGTTGTTGTTTTTTACTTTTATTTTGTAATTGCTAGAAGTTGTATATATTTTCCAGGGAGAAACAAAACAAAACAAATCACCTAAAGGGCACGGTCACACTGCAGTCCTTCCTCTATCCCGTCAGGATTTCATGCACACACATGCACACACACACACACACGTGCACACTTCAAGCTGTCAGAGCTGGAATTCACACGTGCTCAGCCTATGAGGTACAGGTCTCCATGCAGAGTACCCCCCATTTTTATTTTTCAAGCATAACTCTTTTTTTATTATTTCTTACATTATTCTTTTTTTGGTAAAAACATTTGATCACTATACATCATTTGGTATATAAAGAGAATTTACCAACATGAAATACACCTTGGACCAGTCCAGTTGGGAATACTATACACGTTATTATCAACAGGTAATAAAGCATTTCAGTGTCCCACGAATGTCTTGCCTCCCTATTTTTTCTCCCTGATTTCCTTTCCTACAGTCTTCTCCTCTCCCACCCTCCTTCCACACCGTCTCCAGTGTCCATAGCTGTTTTCAATGTTTTATGTCCTTCAGCCTTTCAGTCTCTACCATAGAGTGTGGACAGTTGGTGCCATGCCTAGTACTTAATCACTGTTCTACAGAGCCAATCCAAGCTGGGGTTGCTTCCAACAAAGAAACTGATTAATGTTCTGAAGAAAGTGTCTAAAAATCAAGCAGAGGCCACACCAAGCTGCTAGACTTGGTATGGGTACAGCCTTTCGAAGCCTTGGGCAGGCCCAGCTCAGTGGTAACCAGTTGCTTGACCCTCTTCTGGGGAAGTGCTCCCACTCCTGGGTAGGAGGAAGAGCTCTTCCACTGGGCCCGAATTCCATTTATGAGATAACATGTAAGAAAAATAAAAAAAGCGCCGGAAGCGGAAGTGGTGGTGGACAAAGGGTCTTCTAAGTACCAATCGACACTTTATTCCTCAACTACAAATTATTATAATGAAGTGAATCTCCTGATATTTGTGGCAAAACTATGACTCAAAATTGCTAGCATTTGGTGGTAGTTTAGTGGAAACTCACTGGCCTTGTACCAATCTTTAGCCTATGAACAGAAGGTAAACAATGGCGGACACCTCCACCCTCCTCATCCTCGAGCAAAAGTTCCTTATCTATGTGAGCTCTTGGTACGAAGGATATTGTACTCCTCTACCCTCCGATTCTGTAACCTTGCAGCAAGAGAAAGTGAAGGAAGGTGTACTATTTTCCGATGTGTAAGGATACACATGAAATAGCTATGTAAAACACATGTAGCAATCACAGGCGGAGCCTAAATGAAGGGATTAAGACATTTACTAAACACTCTTATTACTTACATCATTACCGACATATTGTTACTGACATCTAGACAAAGAGAGCGTCAAGGAAAAAAGTGGAAGCATTTCTCGTCCTGGAGATGTCTCCCCACAGTCACAGTAATTGTCCTGATATAACAATCAGCAATAACCCTAAATTTATAAAGTGGAGTGGCTTCGTCAGGAAGGTCGGGAAGTTGATTCAAACTGCAAGACTGACGTCGCAGCAAAATGACCAACTTTCCTCTTTAACTTGCATTTTTCACGTATAACCACTTTGCTTCAGGCAAAATCTTGGCACCCTACACGGGCTAGAGACTCCTTTCTGCCTGCCTCACTACTCTCACCTGGACTCGTTACGATACAGAACTCCAGGTCCAGCCAGACCCAAACCAGCCCCTCCCAGCACACAGCTGAGCCCGGATTTCCACGGAGGCACACAGCTCTCTTTACAGATTGCAGATTTCCATGGTAAAAATAGAAACGCACAGCATCACATGTATATGCAAATTTCCCAACCAAACTCAGTGCTGAAAATAGTTATTTACTATTTGGCTCGCATATTGGCCCAGAAAACCCTCTATACCTATTTCATGCTCATTTAAATTCTTTCAGAGTTCCTGACCCATTTAAATTCCTTGAAGGATGCCTGGCTTCGCATGGGCATTTATCTGCTCCTCTCCCCAGCCGCTTTTAAAGAAATACTGCCTGTCACTGCAGATGGGACTTTGGAGAAATACGTTGGCCCCACTTTCTGAAGGTCCACCTGGGCACTGCTCAGCCAGTGCCCTAGTGGCCTGGGACCTACAATCATGGCCTGCCTCTTGAGAGCTCCTTTAGGTGCAGGGAGGGAGGGTTCCTAAACTATATACCTAGAACGTGTGGAGAGCAGTTTTCCTGAAAGGTTGGTCCCTGGACACCCACATCAGAGGCAGCTTGGTGCAGAAAGTGGCAGAGGCTTGTGAAAAATACCAGTTATTGGATCGTCCCCAGACCCACTGAACATGTATTTCCAGGAGTGGGACTTTGGATGGTGCTTCCTTAAAAGGCTCATTGGAGTGGTTCTAGTGGACCCTCAGGGCTGAAGTCCATTACTGAACCCACCCCCAAATACCAAAAATATGCTGCTTGAGAGAAAGAGTCTGCTGAAGCCCAGAAAAAGCCAGAGGATACCATGAAGACTTGCCACCAACAAGAACACAGGTATCTTGCAGAAAGGTGACAGGCGAGTGGAGTCATCTTCCAGAAGTGACCAACACACACAGCAGTGTCTGCACCAGTGTTTTTTCCTGGGACATTTTGACACTCACAGACTGAGTCTCTGGCCCTAAAGGCAATGTAGCAAATCATACCTGCTGTAAAACTGAGCAAAGGGACAACATCTCTGCCTGTTGCTAGATGATGACCTGGTAGTTTGGGGTGCTAAGCCTCTATTGTGCACATTCACATCCTGGCGTGACTACCCAGCAGCCACTTCAGTTTGTCAACTTTGCATAGGAAATAATCAATGGTCCCTACCCTATGAGGGTATTGGGAGGATCAAATATGATCAATATTGCAAAGCATCTGAGGTGATATCAGCCAAATGGGAAGTCCTATTTTTCTATCCTTTAATCGATTCTTGTCCTCTTGGATTTTAAAATATTCCAAGGATTCCCCAGAAAGTCCATACACGTGAGTAAACAAGCGTGGTTTGGGAAGAAGGTGTTGGTGCACAGTGAAGCTTAGAGAAGCTACGGTTCCTCCTGGGGAAAGTCCTCTCACTCTCCTCTGCTAGAGGAGGAAGCTGAGTTTACCTGGCTTAGCAAAGATATACCCCGACCATCAAGTAGCAGATAGTTTCAAAGTATAAATTTCTGGCCACCTACTTAGTGGGTCCTCGTTGTTTGGCAATCATCTAATCTCACAGATGTGTTATTTGCCAAAGGACTCCTTGCACATACACATAGGTATACATACGAAAACAATACTTCTTACAGCCTCTGAGATGCGCCTGGATACACCTGTACAGGTAGACACACCTACTGAAACACCTATCCAGGCAGATGTGCTGGTGCTCCATACAGGCACAGCATGCTCACAGGTATGCAGACATGTGCACCAGCCCACACCCAGGTAAGCACCTGCATGCAGGTCTGGTTTCACATGGTCATATTCACACACTCCCACACAGACCCATGCACAGACTCCTCTTCAGTTTTACAAACACCTTTGAGTACATGATGGCACAGACACACGGAGCCTTTGCCCTCACCCTCTACGCCAGGCCCCTACATATACATGGACGACTTCTAGACATATAGTACAGATCTGACTCTGCCAAAAGACCAAAAACAAAAACGGAAAACTTCAGAAACCATTAAGAACAGAAGCCAGAAGGGAGCATTCCGTCTGCATGATGTCAGCAGGCTGTAAACGAGAGAGCAGGGGCGGGTGTGTGTGTGTGTGTGTGTGTATGTGTGTATGTGTAGCATGAACACAAATGAACATTCCAGAAGCGGCTCTGTTGTCCTTAACATACTGCGCCTTCCCTTTTTTTTTTTTTTCCTTCAACAACAACAGAAATCTGTGAAATGACTGAGGGTGGTTAATTAAGCATTGCAGCCCATATTCCACTGCAGTTTCAATTGGATATGGTGTTCTCTTTCACTTCCTGTTATGCAGGATTGCAGAGGGCTGTTAGACACCTGCCATGCTCCCAGCCCAGCTGCCATTCTGTTGTGGGTAGGGAGGAAGCACTCCCAGGCTCTCGGCCTTGAGAGGGTCTCACTCTGCAAACCTGCTCCTTCCCTGGGGTGGGGAAGGGCACAGCTGATGGGAGTCCACGCTGCAAGCTTGAGGACCGGCAGCTGGTGGTGTAGACCTTGCTCTATTGTGAGGTTGTGGCAGGAGGCCAGTTGTTTTCCCCCAGACCTCCAAACTCCAAGTCCTGACATGACCTATGCATAATTAAAGCTGGAGCGTCTAGGCGGGTTGGAATCAGATGTTATTCTTTGGTTTGCCTGGACCCCTTAACATCAGAAACAGGACTGTGGGGTTAGCCCTGTTGCTTAGTAGTTAAGGAAACTGGATCCCATATATCTGACCCTGTGGTTGGAGTCCCGGACCCAGAAAGCTGAAAACACACTGGGAACATGTGTGCATATCTCCAATCCCAAAGGAGGAAGTGGTAGAGGAGAAGGAATTGCGGTGTGACCTTCCCCATGGGGGTTACTTTCTTCTTTCCCTCTCTTTTTGTCTCTTCAGTGAGCACACGTGACCTCTGATGAAAATTTTCTAAAAAGAAATAGGATTGGGACCGGCAGTTGGTGTAATGGCTATGTTGTTGGACTCCCATGTAGTCAACTGAGGTTCGAGTCCCGGATCTAGTGGCTTAAACTCATGCCGAGTGTATATGCGTGCATGCGTGCATGCCCAAGATCCCGAGAGGAGAATGGAGGAGAAGGGATTGTGGCATGGCCGTCCCCCCTGGGGGGTGATTTCTCGCTTTCTGTCTCTCTATCTCTCTCTCTCTTTCTGGTGAGTGCACACATCCTATAGCAAAAACCTCTCCCCAGAAAAAGAAATAGGATTGTATCAGAAGCATTCAAGTGTTTGTTGGGCCATCAACTTAATCATTCATTTGTTATTCATTCATTCGTTATCAAAAAGATAAGACGTAATTTTTGTTTTACTAATACTAACCAACCCTCTTAATTGTAGCATTGATTTATTAAGAACCTGTTAAGTACCAGACTTTGTAATTACAATAGTTCCCCCAACTTTATGGCCGGTGGGTTAACCAGGCTCCAAAGGTAGATGAATATAGTACAATAACATATTCTGATAGAAAAATAGAGGGAGACCACAGTCACACAACTTTCAATACAGTTTCCTGTTAAAATTATTATTTTTTTAAATCAACAGTTATTGTCGTTACCTCTTACTACTCCTAATTTATAAGTTAAGCTACTCCTAATTTATAAGTTAAGCTACCCTCGGTATATGTGAGGGTACTTCAAAATGTTTGTGGAGAAATGAATGTAGAAGTTTGTTTTGGTGAAAAAGTTTTTGAACTCAATGAATAGTTTCTTTCATACTATGCATTTTTATCATGAGCTTTTTGAAGACACCTCATATATACAAACTGTATATATCTATGGTTCCAAGTGTTCACTGGGAGTCTTAGAATATGTCCTTGCAGGATAAGGGGAAATACCATGTTCAGTTCTCAGCAGTAAGCAGAGAGAAGGGCATCTGAGGGCAGAGGAAGGGTGAGGGCCATCAAGGGAACAGTCCTTGAGGAGGTAAAGGTGGTGATAAATAAAGCTGTCCACAAATTCTTTGACACTTCTGCTCTTGAGAGATAAGATCTGTGTCTCCTTCTCTCGAGCCTAGGCTGACTTGCTTTGACTAATAGTGTATGGTGGAAATAGTGCTATTACCATTCTGATATTTCAAGGCACCTTCCATTTACTTTCTCTTGGGGACCTGATCTGATACGTAAGAACTCCAAGGCTGCCATGCTGTGAGGAAGCCCAAGATATCCACCTAGAGAAGCCCTGTACAGGGACAGAGAGTTGCCTCAGTCTTCCTGCCCTTGGAGTCATCACAGTCTAGACCCAACCATCGTTGAGCAAAGTGGAGTCATCCCTGCTGTGCCCTGTGTGACTTCCTGACCTGTGGAATTTCAAGATGCAGTAATAATGACTTGTTCTGAGCCATTACATTTTAGATCAGGGGTAGGGCTATTATACAGAAATGGATGACCAAATTAATGACTGAATAGTAGGAGTCTACAACTGAGCAATTCAGATAAAAGTGAGGGAAGGAGTGATGTTCCAGGTAGAAGAGAATAAGCAAAGAAAAAAATCTTTTTTTTTTTTTCCTTTAAAGAGTCTCAGCTGCAGTGGCATATACTGCTAAGATGTTGTACTTCCTGGGGGAATCCACATGGGAGGCCTGGGTTTGAGTCCAGGTTCAATATAAAGCAGGCTTTATGGTGTGTCCTAGCTACTTGGGAGGCTGAGGCAGAAGGATTGCACACACTTTTAAAAAATTGGAGAGAGAGAGAGAGAGGAGAGAGAGAGAGAGAGAGAGAAACAAGAGATATACTGAGATGTCCAAGGGATTCTGTTGTACTAAAATATGAGGCAGGAAGTGGGTGTGGAAGGACTTGTATTCTCAGCTAGGAAATTTTCCCTCTATTCCCAGGAGAAAAGACAAGGCATTTAAATCAGGGAGTGGCATGATGTGACAGCATGGTGTGACTGGTATCTCGAACTCCTCTCTCTGGCAACAGAGTGGCAGGGACTAAGGAGCCTAGTGGAGAAGATGGTCTGAGGGAGTAGCGGGATGGGTAGAGGGAGGGTACAGGAAATCAATCATTAGAAAGTGAAATGGCAGGCCTTAGAGAATCCCTGGATGAGGCATGAGAAGAAAGACAAAATTGTGGGGGGCTGACATCCAGATGTCTCCTTTGGGGAACTGTTGGACTTGTTGGAAGAGAGAAAAAGAAGCAGGTTGGCTGAGTGGGTAGGAGACACTGAGAGTAACCGATAAGCCACATATTCTTTGGCCATCCTGCACCTGTGCCTAGGGGCAGCCGAGTGTGTGGTGGCTGTGACCATCAGACAAGACCCAATACCATGCACACATGATTTTCCTAACATCTTTGCAAAGTAGCCTGATTGGGTACCTGGTACCCATTTCAGAGGTGTAAAAACTGTGGCTTAGAGAAGTCAAGAATTCTTCTAAGGTGTTACAGCCTGGAAATGACAGAGCCAGGGCTGGAGTCCAAATGCCCAGATTCCAGAAAATGCTCCCCGAGGCAAGCTGCCCCCTTATGGATGAGTAAGAGGCAAGACACCTTTTCTACTTTCTCTTAAAACCCAGAGTCTGAGATCACAGGGAGAAAGAGGCTACTTCCAATCAGATAAAAGCGTTGTCGTCTCCTGGGTGGTTTCAAACAGAAGGCAGTTGGTATACCAGAAGGACAAGGACCCAGCTCTTACCTGATAAGATACCCTCAACCTTACATGTTAATTTCTCTTAAATTATTAGGACTCAGTTGTGTAATTATCTTTCCCCAGGACTAGTTACATGGGTCATTGAGTCAGTGTCGGAGATGGAGAAAACTTTTCTTTCTGAGTACCCTTTCTGTTAAACAGGGTGACATAAGTCTGAGAGGCAGAGTCATCTTTGGAGAGAGAATTTAGCCATGGACAGTTGAGAGTTAGTTCAGCAGCAGCTAGGAGTCTTTGTACTTAACCACCAAGTAGGTGTGTGCAATTTCTGCAATTCAGAGCAAAACAAAGGATTTCTTGGCAAAGAACTTGGGTTGGAGGGATGTCCAAAAGGAGCAGGTCATCCTCCTGGTCTCACGTCTATAAGGTGCTCTGAGGGACTATGTGATATTTCTGTTCTGTGCAGAAGGTTCCAAAGGCACCCCATTCCTCCCTGTGGAAACTAGAATACTGTCCAACTCCATGTTTCTCACATTATTGACCTTTAATCAAATGCATTAGAATCATTGAGGCTGGTCTTCCATAAGAGGGCAGGCAGCCTCTGTTTAAACAGTTTCCTATCCCCTACCCAGAAGACGACTCTCTGTGGGTGAAGTCTGGAATCTGAATTTTATTTCCTCCAAGGTACTTATGCCCAATGGCAACTAAGGACCATGGGAAATAAATACTAATTGCCCGCCATAAATTCCCGAGTGTAGACAAGGCTGCCCAAGGACTTTCTTCCACATCTTCCTCATAACCCACCATGTATAATAAGAAGCCAGCTCACAGGTGCAGCTGCATTTGGGAACTAGGGCTGCCGTCTGCATGTTTGCTCTGAGGTCTCTTTTTGCCCCCTTCACCCCTTCCCCCCATCTATAAAGCAGGAAACTGACCACTGCGGATGACATTTCCAGCCTCAAGCCCTCCCCGCAATCCCTGACCAACCGTCTTCCTGGTAGCTGGTAGCTGTGGACAGTGGGAGGTTCTGGTGGGAGATCAGGGGGTGAGAAGTTGTCACATCACCTCATTGGTTCTAGTTCCCATCGGAAAGCCTGACTGACTTCATGGTCCTTCTGCAGACTGGCTTCTGTGTTTGGGCTCTGGTTCCCAAATAAGGCACTGCCCAGGTGTTAACTGGCTTCTGCATTTGCTAATCTCTGGGTAACCTTCCCCCACCCTTTTTTTTTTTTTTTTCTCTGAACCTCTTCGGAA
>NW_006159850.1:9006118-9012496 GCF_000334495.1 Tupaia belangeri chinensis | reverse complement strand
GCAATCCCTGACCAACCGTCTTCCTGGTAGCTGGTAGCTGTGCACAGTGGGAGGTTCTGGTGGGAGATCAGGGGGTGAGAAGTTGTCACATCACCTCATTGGTTCTAGTTCCCATCGGAAAGCCTGACTGACTTCATGGTCCTTCTGCAGACTGGCTTCTGTGTTTGGGCTCTGGTTCCCAAATAAGGCACTGCTCAGGTGTTAACTGGCTTCTGCATTTGCTAATCTCTGGGTAACCTTCCCCCGCCCTTTTTTTTTTTTTTTCCTCTGACACTCTTCGAACATGCAGCCAGTGAAAGTCTGGTTGGATGAAAAACTAGCCAGCAAGCCACAAGTCACTGTGCAACCCTGGTGCTTGGTATGGTGCGGAAAGTGTTACAGACGTCATTTTACCATCCAAGGGTATTTACTGAGTACCCACCGGAGACTAGGCACTGGCCAGGTGTTGGGGACACACTTGGATTAGGAAGCAGTGGTCCAGGCTCTCATAGGGTGTCCCTTCTCAGGGGAAAGGCCCCCTTTGCACAAGAACTGCAGGTGTGATAGGTGGGTCCCTGCATGGAAGTGGTTGGTGTCACAGAAGGTGCAATAATAGGGCCTAGCGCTATTCACATGTGGCACCATTTCAAACAGATGAGGAAACAGAGGCTCCAGTGACATTTCAAAGGAATTACTTTCAGAACATGTTCATCCCTTTAAAAGAAGATGCAAGATAAGGCTTTACACAGAAGCCACCAGGAGTGTCATGGGTTAAATTGTGCTCCCTACTCCCCCAAGACATGTAGAAATCCTAACCCCCTGGTACCTGTGAAGATGACCTTCTTCAGAAATAAGGTCTTTCCTGATTTAATTAGCCAAGATGAATTTACACTGGATTGAACAGTCCCTAAGTCCAATTACAGGAAGAGAGACAGAGACACAGACACAGGGAAGAAGGCGCTGTGAAGACCAAGGCAGAGCTGGGGGTGCTGCAGCTGGCAGCTGAGAAACTGGTGTGGCCAGAAGTGAGAAAGAGGCGGGAAGGAGTCTTTCCTAGAGCTGTCAGAGAGAGCATGGCCCTGCCGACACCTGGGCATTCACCTTCCAGCCTCTACAGGTATGAGAAGACATTTCTATTATTTAAACTACCCAGTGGCATTTGGTTGTGACAACCCTAGGAAACTCCTTCAAGTAAAAAGAATATGCTTAAATACGTCTGCCCAGCACCACCTGCTGGGGTATCCCAGGCCATTCCAAGAAGACCCCAACCCCTAGGGTCACCCAAAATGCAAATCTTATGTAGAAAAGGTGGACTCAGGGGCCCCAACCACACAAGCAAAGTCAGTTTTATGAATATCCTTGAAACCAATTGCATTATTTTCTGACAACAGGGAGAAAAGATTAAAATTGAATTATGATTTCTCAAAAAAGTTTTAATGTCATACATTATTTCTATACATTAGCTGTATTTTTTGCATGTAATATGAAATATCCTGGTTTTTTTTTCTTATAAGCAACTTAAAGGTATATGTGATATTCACCATTTATCAAATGAGCAAAACAGGACTCACCCATATCAGAGAGCTAGGACGTGGCTCAGTGGGTCTGACCCCATGACCTATGTTCTTTGCACCCTGGCCTGTTACTTCTGGTAGAAACCGGCTTCTAGGATTCAGACAACTCTCAACTCTAGACGTGGTTGGTAATTACCAAGTTTAAACTGTGCATAGCATTTCTGGGAAGGGAAAAGGCACTTAAGGAACGTCCCATGGCTGCATCCAAGACACAAGAACCACCCCTTTCTATGCCCATTAATAAGATCTCACTGGATTCTCAATGGAGAGAACAAGGGTGACAGCAAGGACAAGGTGAGCATGAGAGAGACAGACAGACAGACAGAGAGAAGGTAAGTGTAAGAGAGAGAGAGTCGAGTTTTGTCTCTATCTGAGAATGTAATCAGATCATTTCAGTCCTGTATCCTGCATAGCCAATAGGGCATTGCCTGGATGGGGCCCTGTGGAGAGGTACTCCTCACAGATTTTCTGTAATAAGGTAAGATACCATGATTGTGCAAGAGGTGGTGGCCCCAGGGTAATTGAGATTCCATCGCAATCTGCCTGGGAATCTACAGAACCTTCTGCACGAGTGTTCTTAGGTAATTCTTAAGACACCTGAATCCAGGGACAAAGCAAAATCTGTTTCTTCAGAGATAATGCCAGGGTTGTTCTTTGGACCCGGAGAGTCCCCAAGTCACGCAATCATTCACACTAGCTGTTCTTGACATCACTCCTCATACACTCCTGTATGCTCATCCTTTTTCCTTGGGAAAACGGAAGAATGGGGAACTGTGACAGTCTCTGTCTTTGGAAATTGAACTGTCTCTAAAGGACTGTTTCTTTGATCAGTGGGGTTGGTTTCTCATCCCTCTACTGAAGACAGCTATTTATTGCATTCGGTCAAGAGTAAACATGCATTACCTCTGGCCGGTCATTTTTTCTAGCTGAAAAAGACAAAGTTGATGCTGGTGCTTTCTAGACTGTGCTGCTGATAGACTTTAAGCCATCTGTGAATCGGTCATTACCACATGGCAAAACCTGGGAATATTTAGGTAGGTGCTGTAGTTTTAATTCCCCCCCCTCAAAAAAAAGAATTCATGTATTGAGCCATTGTAACAAGATTATGAGGGTGAAAACTTGACCCAGTTATGGTGTTGGAAGGCAGGGCCTTTGGGATGAGATAAGGATTCAGGGCATTAGGGCAGTGCTCCCATGATTGGGTTTCGGTGGGCTTATAAGAAGAGGGAGTGAGACTGGAACAGAGAGAATTACAGACAGCTGCTCTCCTGTCCCCCTTTTGATGTGATAAGGACTCTGCAAGACACCCACCAGATATGGCCCAAGATCTCAGGCCTCCAAACTGTGAACTAAAGTAAACTCTATTTTTATAAATTACCCAACTTTGGATATTCTCTTTTATTAGCCATCAGATAGGTTAGGACAGTAGGTGTATTATCAAGGAGTGGTATCTTATTTGGTCCTTGCTTTTAGGCAAATCTTCTTAACAGTTTACAGAGGAAATGAGTCTCAGAGCTCTTAAGGAACTTACCCACTATCATCCGGATAGTGGTGGGAACAGGCATTGAATGCAGGATTATTTAGCTCCAAAGTCTTATTCCATGGGGCCAACTCCTCTCCAGTACCAAACTACCCTGACCTTGCCAGAGACTAAACCACATCCAAACTGCAGGGACATGGCCTCAATCCAGTTCAGCTAAAGTATTCGACTTGGCATTCCAGACAAAGAACAACAGGTGGAGGAAGCAATTTCTCAATTCTCCATTAGTTGCTGTAGTTCTTCAAGGGCCCTGGGGGTTCTCTCCTTGAAAAGAGGTTACTTCACACAATAGCACATTAAAAGAATGGTGTTATTGATAATGCTATAAGTAATGCAGCAAAAGTAATGCTTTCTGAATTTAGGTTGTTTTGAGGGGGATTTTTTAGTGTATTTCTGAATAAGATGAATAAAATCTCTGGACTAGATATTTGAGTTCCTCAAGTCCTAGAGTGCTTCAGCCCACACGCTATGCTGGCCTCCCCCTGTTTTATAGGTATTTAATTTCCCTGTCCACTTTCCCCACTGTGGCTGATGTGGCTGATTGGATAGTCCTAGAGCGGCAAACATTCAAAGGGCTGGAAGTCCACACTAGCAGGACACTGACAAGTCCCCTACATTGACCAGTAGAGCATAAGATCCTGACCTTAGCATAGAGGCTTTGTTTGTTAAGCTTTAGACCCCACCCTGATGGTAGCTCCTAAAGTGGTTATTTTTATTTATTTTTAAAATTTTAATTTTTTTCAGAGATTTTTGCTATAGGGAGTGTGCACTCCCAGAAAGACAGAAAGCAAGAAATCACCCCCTAGGAGATTGGCCATGCTGTGATCCCTTTTCCTCCATTCTCCTCTCAGGATCTTGGGCATGCATGAACACGTGTGTGGCATGAATTTTAAGCTGCTGGGTCTGGGACTTGAACCACAGTCGACTATGTGGGAGTCCAGCTATGTAACCATTATGCCATCTACTGGTCCCAATTTTAATTTAGCTTTATGTCACAGGATGCATGTGCTCACTGGAGAGAGACAAAGAGAGACAGTGAGAGAGAAAGTAAGAAATCATTTCCCAGAGTGCTGCAATCTCTTTTCCATTCTCCTCCTGGGTTTTGGACATGCATGCACACATGCTTGGTGTGATTTTCAAGCCGCCTTATCCGGTACTCAAACCTTGGGGGGGCCATGGGGGAATCCAGTGCCTTAACCATCACGCCACCTGCTGGCCTCCTCCATGCTGCTTTTTCAACTTGAAACTTTATGTTGCTTCTAGGGTTACCAAGAATAATTGTCAAGAGAAACCTTCCACTGTAACTTTTCATGCTTGGAGTTATTTGCCCACAAAAGGACCAAGTCAGTCATAAAGCAGGGTCCGCCCTGAGCGGTGGTAGAAGCCATCTATCGGGTATGTGTTTGCAGCAAGTGCTGTACCAGAAGCTCCTCAAGCCATCTTCTCTTTTTTAATTCTCCCAGCAACTCTGAGGCAAGGACTGCTGGCATCCCCATTTACAGATGAGAAATGGAGTCCTCATTCCCTGTGAAGGTCTTTTGAACAACATGCTAGCAGTCTGCTGTCACTCTCGTTCCTCTGTGACCTCCCAGCAGTCAGTACCTCGCCTCCCTCGGTCTGTGGTCAGACCTTCCTTAAGTCAGTGAGGATTAGGGACGACACCCCTTCCCTTCCTCTGGTTGAATAAGTTCTCCATGGACGAATGGCTGTGGATCAGTAACAGAAGAGCTGGTCCCAGCATTGTCTAACTTCATCTTTCTCAGCCTCATCTGTAAAATGGGACAGTGGTAAATTCCTCTTCATAGCATCAGTGTGGGATGAAATAAGTTACTAGAGGTAAACTAAGTACCTAATACATGTAGTTAAAGAACCTGATCAGAGAGACAAGACTACAAGGAGACAGTTGATGTCTCCACGTCCTGTACCAGTGGGAAGAATTCATCTGTTTAATGTCGGCTTCATAAACAGGCATTTCAGCAGCTTCCCAGTTATAGTATATTTATTCTGTGTTTCAAAGATTCATTTTTTCCCCCTTCTCTAGCTCTTGAAGTCTTTTGACTGCATGAAAGACCTCAGTCTAGCTCCTCACCTGCCCCAGGGTCAAGGGAGTGGAGCCTCAAGACCCAGGAATGGCCCTGCCCAGCCTATACTCGGATCTGTCCACCTCCTCTCCAGGCTGACCTGCCACCTCCCCCTGCAGTTCAAAGCTACTGAGGAGGTTTAGTTTTCATCCTGTGTTTTCTGGACTTGCAGTTTGCCTGCTCTAAATGCCCTGGTGAGTCCACTGTCTTCTGTGTGTGCAGCAAACCCCGCTTTGGGAAAACAGCTCAAGCCCT
Organism: Tupaia belangeri chinensis; assembly: GCF_000334495.1. Classification (NCBI taxonomy): domain Eukaryota; kingdom Metazoa; phylum Chordata; class Mammalia; order Scandentia; family Tupaiidae; genus Tupaia; species Tupaia belangeri. The sequence continues at coordinate 9,007,067 of NW_006159850.1, read as the reverse complement.
TTGAGGAATAGATTCATGCAGGTCTTCCTGTCAATGGCCAGGAATGTGCACTTTGCACAGTGCCTTCACCATCCTGGGGTGCTATGCCCTCTGTCTGGCTGAGGGCTCTGCTTTTAACGGCCACTTCTTGTTTTCAACCAGCCGCTATCCCGGATAATATTTGTGAGATGCCGTCTGGATCACGTTAGCATCTGTGCCGCGAGGGCCTCTCTGTCACTAAGCTTGAGGCCATCCTAATATCATAGAGAGGCAAAGGGAATCCAGGCAGGTCAACGTGACAAAATACAGCAGACAGGTTTTCTTGGCAATTAGTCTCACTAGCCCTGGAAGTCATGTGAAATTTTCCACCGAAAGAAAATAGCAAGCCATGGTGGAAACTCTTACCGAAGAACAGATTCTGTCTTGGCGGAGCACTTGCAGTGTGTGCTGCCATGGCGCTGAGGAATTGGAGAGGAAGAAGGCACTGGCCACGCCTTGGAGGGTGTCAGGATTTTTTAAGGAAGTCAGACCACAAATGGGCAAGTAGCAGCCCAAGCTGACCACGATTGGTAGCGGTGGTCCTTTGGACAAACTACTGAACTGCTCAGAACTTCAGCTTCCCTATCTGCATAATGGGACTTCCTTGCAGTTCCTGAGACTCAAATGCAATGAAAAATAAACATACTTAGGAGTACCTGGCCGGTAGTGAACACTCAAGAGATATTGTTAGCATCCTTCACAGTAATATTACAACTGAGTGGATTAGAACTATCGTGCGAGTACATGCTGGGTTCTGTAGGAAGATGGAGTTGTGGGCATTTGACTTCTCTTCTTGAGCTATTCCTGGGGAGAGCATGCATTCCTCTTCTTAAATATTCTTCTATATGCCAGGGTTCTCTCATAGGGCTGTGTGCTAGAATCGCTTGGGGAAGTCCCACCCCATTAAATCCCAACCTTCTGGATAGGGTTC
>NW_006159850.1:9000209-9006034 GCF_000334495.1 Tupaia belangeri chinensis | reverse complement strand
CAGCAGTTCACATTTTTAAAAAACTTCACAAGGAATTCTAATGTGCAGCTGAGGTCATGACCAGCTTATAATTTGCAGGGTCCAGTGCAGAATAAAAATGCAAGACTGTTTTGTTCAAAATTATTAAGAATTTCAAGACAATGTCAGCAGAGCATTAAACCAAGGGCCAGGTGCCCCGGCCAGCAGGCAACCTGATGAAGTTGGCTCAGACACACTGTCAGCTTTGAGAAAGAAATGGGAAGCAAGTGCTGAGAAGCAGCCAGCATGCGAAGACCCAGGAGAGAGCCTTTTCTCTCAGGAGAGAGCCAGTGCCAGGGTGAGAGGTTGTGCAGAGCTGGGTGGGCTACAGACACAGGGAGAGGAAGCTCACAGGCTTGAGTTGGGTGGAGATAGGTAGGAGGGATGTGGCAAAAGCTGGCAGGGCCACACCAGCAGGGCTTGTGGCCTTGGAGGGCTTCATGGTGTTTTGTGCAGGGGTAAATGGAAACTTCATCTCCTAGAAAGTCCCTGTTTCTGTCTTGGTATGATCAGAAAAGTTTCCCAGGGCTAGGGTCTAGAGTCAATGGAGGCTGGAGGGCTGAGGGAGACAGTGCAGCGGACCGAGCCCCCTGCTCACCAACACTAACTCCTGGCACAGTAGCAAAGCAATGACCCCTCTCAGGGGACCCTTCCAGGTTGGCTTGTGGCTCCAATGGGTGCCTGTCTCAGCCTCAACAAGTCCTGCTGCTAACTGGAGAATTACAAGCAAATATTTGACTTTTCTCTCCCTTTTCTCCCTCCCTTCCTTGTCATTTTGCACAGCCCTGTTTAGACTGGATGCTGGTTAATGGGCGACCTTTGCCCTTTGACTAAAAGCTGTGACCAGGAAATCCCACCTCCCATTAATGAGGGTTTTGTTCAGGATCCGGGAAGGTCTAGCACACAGCTTCTGCTCTGCAAATGCATTGTCCCCCTGGCTTAAGAAAAGAAAAAGGAAGGGAAAAACAAACAAAGAAAAAGAAAAAAAAAGTCCTTTCACTGTTGAATTAAAACAGCAAACTCCAGGCCCTAAGCAGGTTTCAGTCTCTATTAAGACAACAAAAGTCCTAAATGCCAGGCCAGGGGCACAAAGAGTGGTGAGAAGGGGGTGACCCCAAAGGGAGGAGGTCCAGGAAGAGAGGAAAATTCAATTAACTGCTGTGTATGTGTGTGCATGGGTGTGTTTTGAGTTACCTCCGGTGAGTCTGCCCCCCACCACACTGCACATGCTGATGCTCTGAGCATTCTTCTGGACTTAAGAGGTGAGGCCCTGGGAGGACCCACGCTGAGCCCAGTGTCCTGCACTGTGACACCACGCTCGGTAGAAGCCTTGACCTTGATGGCCCCTGTGCAGTGCTTCCACGTGGGTGCCAGAGCGTTCAGGTCATGTGGTCCAGATTGCTTGCTCTTCCTTCCTCTCTCCTTTGAGGATGTTGTGACTTTTAAAAGGCTTCATCCTTTTGTCACATGCTAAACCACACTGGTCCAGGGCCATCTCTTTCATTCTCAAATTTTTTTAATTTAATTTAACTTATTATTATTATTTTTAAACTTGACCAGAGAGAGACAGAGAAAGAGGGAAAGTAAGAAAGCAAGCCACCAGGTCCAGGACTGGAACTATGATCAGCAATGTGGGAGTCCAGTGTCTCAAACACGGCACCACCTGCCGGACCCAGGGAGAAATCACTTCCCAGGGGGAGGATGGCCATGCCACAAGCCTTTTTCCTCTATTCATGTTTTGGCGTTTTTGGCACATGTGCATAAGGGCCCAGCATAAGTCCAATGAGGTTCAGGACTCAAATAATTGTCAATCTAACCCTGGACCAGGGTTCTCTGACCCTTGGCCACCTGGTTCAGATTGCTGTCTCATGAGTCCTGCCTGACCATCGGCCAGTGTCCAGGGCAGGGATGAGCCTGCTGGGGGAGTGCTTCAAACACTTCTCAGAAAATGGGGAGTAGGAAAAGACTATACGGATTTTAATTTTTTTATTGTTGTTACATCAAAATAAAATTGTACTTTAATTCTATTTTTTCACAAGCTTTTTGAAGTCCTTTCATTAAATTATCTCACCTGACTCCCCTAGGATCACTCATGGCATGAAGGAAATGCCCCCAAAATGTCTAGTCTTGGGAGGTTTTATTATTAATAAATGGTAGTTATCATTTGTATTGTATTAGGCCTAATGGCTAATGGATGTTCCTGAGTCAGATAGGTGTATGGAATACAAATTTAAAAACGGACATTTCCTGACCAGTGACTGTTTGAGTATTGACTCTTAAAAAGCCTCATCTCAAATCATGACACTATCCTAGGATTTCTGCAACTTCCTAAAAATGATAAAAACAAAACAAAACAAGCCCAACACCAACAAAAGCTCCCTTATTATTGATTTATTTTTAGGGAGTGAGGAGGTGTGAGCAGTAATTTAGGCTTAATATTTTGTAAGTTTTAAAGAAATTATTCGGAAGTCTATTGTATTATGCATCAATCATTTACTTTTTTTTTTAAAAAAGGACCAACTACAAGTTTTGATAAAAATCAGAATGCTTGGATCTGAGTTTGTTTTTGATCAACACATGAAGAGAAGAAACGAACGGAGAGCAAAGGCAGAAGGGGGGACAGGAGAGGGGACAGAGGAGATACTCTGCCACTAAAGAGATCCCCTGGGGGACAAACAAAGCAAGCAGAGGCCTGACAAAGAGGAGGCCCCAAGGAAGTGAGGAGGCCCAGTGTGGCTCCTTCCTGGTACAGAGAAGCAGGCTGGGTGCTCAGTGGGACTGGCCCTTCAGCTCTCTATTTTCCCAATTGTGTGGGGACACCCCACCCTTCTGAAGAGACCTGGAAGTAGAGGCAACTGGGGTTTGCATTCCAACTGGAGCACTGACCATGAGATTCTGGGATGGGGACTTCCCCCTCCTGGACACCAACTACTACCTCAAACTGATTTTGAAGATCAGGTGATCTCTCATGGCTGAAATTGGAGCTCAAGCAGCAGTTACTATTATTAAAAAATTGAAGGAAGCACACTGAATTTTCCAAGGACGAATTGTCTGAGTCCTGCCTCTTGAGGGTAGGGTTGCAGGGATGAGGCTCCATCAAGCAGTCTCACGTGTACTACAGATAGTTGTTATGCACATGTTTAATTCTGTACATTTACATGTGCCTGTTTATTCATCTAATTTTATTTAGTTATATACATTTTATTATAGTCTATCTATCTGTGTATATAGACACACATATGCACACACAAAACACATTTTATCATATATGTTACATGTGTGTGATGTACATACAACATATATTAAAATGCATGTACATCTGGACACACCTCAGTGTCTCAGTATTTACTGTGTTCCAGGTGCGATGCTAAGGTTTTACCCATTGACCTTAGCATCTCTCCCTTACAAGTAGCTCAGAGAAAGTGGAAAACTGGCTCAGAGATGTTAGGCCACTTTCACAAGGTCTCACAGCCTTTCAGGACAGTGTTGAGAACTGAGCCAAGGTTTGTCCTGTGCCAAAAGCATGAGGGCTATAACCACCCAGATCTCTGCCTCTTTCAGAGAAGCCATGGCCTCAGCACTGACCTAAGAGGGCAACCAGATCTCTCCCAGGGTTCCCGTCTCTCACTGACGTTCCTGGAGTGCCCGCTGGACATACGGGGCCATGGCGATGGTGCCAGGTGAAGGCTGCGACCCAGCCTATGACAGCGGCATGAAACACCAGGGTGGGGGCATCCTTTGAAGGACACACGACTCCATCCTGGAGGTGCCCAGGCAGCAGGGTCGATGAGCTGGATATGTCAAGATGCTGAATTGCATTCCGGTTACCTTGAAACCAGGCTGTTCTCTCCAGTGAGAAATGGCCTCTTGGGCCATCTCCCTCTTAGCAGAAGCTTTCAATTAACCCACCAGCCACAGGGTTCTAAGAAAAGTGGTCAATGTGAAAAGGACCGTCTTTTCTGTCACTGCATATTAGTAACACCTCACGCTGGAATCCCGTCCACTGGTATCGCCATTGTCTTAATCCACTTCCGAGGGGCATGCCCCATTATCAAGTCACTTGGTTACAGGCAGCATTCCTGTCCCCCTTCCATGAGAATGCCTCTTGCAAACCCCTCCCTCCATCAAACTACCCACATTTGTTATTTCTTGCAGAAAGTTTGGTAATGAACGTAGCTTCTCTGTTTTCAGCTGTAAACAGCAGAAATCCTCCTTCAGGCGCTCTACTAGACCTTTTATCCATACTCAGGAAAAAGACTTGATTGATTTTGAAGTTAAACGTTGGCATCTGCTGTTATTCAAAACCAGGACCTTGGCTACAGTAATCCACCATGCTTTCAGCGTTGCCACCAGTGTGCGGCAAATGAAGACAAGCTGTTGTCAAATGAGAAATGCAAAATAGTCAATCTGTTTGTCTGTTTAATGTAACTGGGAACATAAGCTGCTAAAAGTGGTACCATTCGGCATTGTCAGATGGGAGACACTCTCCAACAAACAAAAGCCTAATGACCCATTTTACTCGGCACTCCGGAGTTGCTCCTAATGGTACTTTCCATATGCACTCAAACATGCTTTTATCTGAAACTGCAAATGGCACGATTTTCCATCCAACACAAGCGTGTAATCTGTGTGTGTGTGTGTGTGTGTGTGTGTGTGTGTGTGTTGGGAGTGAGGCGGTGGGAGCCCCCCAAGCCCCCGCCTTCCTGGCACCACCGAAGGAGGCTGATGTTCTAGACATCTTAGCGTGGGAAGCATATTGCCACAGCATCTGACTCTCATCTTCCCTTTTACACCTGTCATTGTACTGTATTAAAGGGAAAAAATCAAGTCATTAACCATGATAGATATGTTTTTAATAAGTAAGTGTTGTGCCTCACCAGGCGGATAAATAGCGGGGCTTAAGATAGCTTCAGAGCCTGGCGTGGGATTACAGCAGGAAGTTAAAGGCACTGCCTACTTTTTCAAAGAGTGTGCAATTTGGGAAGCACGGGGCGGGGAGCTCTCAGCATTATCCAGGCTGCAAGTCTTGATGAATGCTCCCTGCTTGGGGCTGGATTCTAACTTGACTTGTGATTTGGGAGATGTCTCACACTTTTTTTTTCTCAGGGCTTCTAGTGTCTGGCAAAATATGTTCTCCGTCAAGAGATGCTGGTCAAACCCAATGCCTACTAATGCTCTTGAAAACATGGGCTGGCCTTGGGACCAGAAAGTGATGTGGTGGTAAGGCACTGGACTCCCACATGGTTGACCACAGTTCAAGTCACTGACCCAGTTCAAGCCTTAAAACTCAGGCTGAGTGTGTGTGCATGCATGCCCAAAAGCCCAAGATGAGAATGGAGGAGGAGGGATTGCAGTGTGACTATCCTCCCTGGGGGGATTAGTTCCTTACTTTCTCTGTCTCTCTCTGTCTCAGGTGAGTACACCTGCCTGTTAGCAGAAATCTCTCTTAAAATAAAAAAAAAGAAAGAAAGAAAGAAAAGAAAAGAAAAATATGGGTTGGCTTCATACCCTACTGGTTAAGGGAGCCAGATCTGGCATGGCTATCCACAGTTCGAATCCTGGTCCTGAAAACATGATAAACACACTGGGCACATGTGCATGCATGCCCCAAATCCTGACAGGATGGAGAAAAGGAGGAGAAAGGATTGCATCATAACCACACCCAAATGGGAGTGCCTTCTCCCTCTTTTTATCTCTCTGTCTCCCCAGCAAGTACTTGTGTTCTTTGGCAATATGAAAAAGAATACAAATGCTAAAAATATGTGTCGGGTCCAGCCACAGTGGCATAGGGCACTGTTTGGTGACAG
>NW_006159850.1:8991973-8999918 GCF_000334495.1 Tupaia belangeri chinensis | reverse complement strand
GTCCTGAAAACATGATAAACACACTGGGCACATGTGCATGCATGCCCCAAATCCTGACAGGATGGAGAAAAGGAGGAGAAAGGATTGCATCATAACCACACCCAAATGGGAGTGCCTTCTCCCTCTTTTTATCTCTCTGTCTCCCCAGCAAGTACTTGTGTTCTTTGGCAATATGAAAAAGAATACAAATGCTAAAAATATGTGTCGGGTCCAGCCACAGTGGCATAGGGCACTGTTTGGTGACAGTGGAGCCACATCGGAGGCCCGGGTTGGAAATCCTGGTGTGCTTGCACGTGCCTGTGATCCTGCCTGACCAGGAGGCTTGGGGGAAGACAGCGGTAGGGCAAGATCCTGTCAGGGGTGCCTGTTTCTGTCCTCCTCTCTCCTCAAGTTCATTAAATAAATAAACATAAATAAAAGTGTCTCTCACTGACACAGCAAATAATGAGGCCTATTACTTCACAAGGACTGTTGGGGCACTGTGTTGAGAAAGAGTTAGACCCGTATAAAAGAGTACCATAATTGGCTGCTAGCCTCTGCTGCCATTTGCCCACTGCTACAAGAAGATGTTTTATTTTAAAAACTTTACCACAAAATAAAAATCAAGGTAGGACCATCAGAAGCCACTTCTTCACATTTAGTATCTATCACAACTGAATTTACATCAGAAAGTCCAACCTGCTCAAGTCATGTGGAAAATGTGGATAAGAAGAGGGGTTCAGGGCTGATGCACTCCATTCAAAAGAGGCGCTGCAAAAGAATATGTCTGGCCCCAAACCGCGTTTGGATACGTTCAGTGGAAATAAGACGAAAGCATATGGTTTACATTTCCTCTATAAAGAAATATGGGTGGTAACCTTGTGGGACCCAAGATGCAATAACAAATACAGATACTTGACAAGGCTTGGCAGGCGAAGACAGAATATTTCTGTGTTTACCTGACAATGTGATGGAGCCCAGCCCACTGGGGAGCAATCCATTTGGTTGTGACCTGTCGCACCCTGGCACAATGTCCTTGCAGACACATCAATGTCAGCCCGGGAAGCTGCACTCCCTCCCCTTTCCAGGCGAGCACACCCTCCAATGAGAATGTCTGAAACTGTAACACGGGCAAAGGATGCAGTTATACAGCTTGGACCCTGGGAGATACCGGATCCTATTACTGTGTAATAACACACAGAAAGGAAGCATTGACATTTTTGTTTTAAATCTTCCCATTCTCGATTTTTTGAAAATTAAATACTGACTGCACTTTTGGCCCATGACCATTTGCATGGCTTATTTTACAATTCATGCTTGTTTTGTTTTGCTCTTTTTGGTTTTTATTTTATTTTACTTTATTTACCATTTGCCTTTTTGTCCCTCCAAGTTGGAGACAAAGGGAACAAAAGAGACGTTGGTGAGAGTCAGAACAAGAAAGGTGTTCTCTGCATCAAGACTATGGAAAAACAGTGCTAGGGATTCTGAAACATCCAGCTAGAAAACCAGCCCTTTGAAAAACAAACAATAATCTCCCTTGTGATGATCAATATTTCGTTTCAGAGCAAAAGGGCCGTTTATAAGCTAGGGACCAGATGACTATTTCTGAATCTGTTATACCTTTGGTCAGAAAAACAAAAAAATGAGTACACGTGGGTTTCCGGTTTTTGTTTTCGCTTCCCATGACTTTGCATGACAGATCAAAAGTCACAGGAGTGGAGCTGCTGTGCAGCTTCTTGGATTATCCTTGGCCCCTGAATAATAAACAGGGAGTTTCTCGAACTGCCAGCTCATTAATGGGTGCTAATTCAGATTGGATGGCACTATTTTCAGTAATTTAAGCAATGTAGACAATGAAGGGTCTCAACTCTGGTACAAAGAGCGGCCTGCAGAACTGTGTGGAATGCGTAATTACAGCTAATATCCATTTCGGCTTGTATTAGAGCGTCCAAAGAAACAAGGTCACGGCAATAGGCCGGGAGCTGGTCCCAGGGAGCATCGCAGGGAGAGAGCGAGTCAGCGGGGCAGGTGAACTGTTTCTATTACTTGAACTCAACGATGAATAAGCCCCTGACAGCTCCCACCAGGACCAGCAGCAGGGCTGCAATTGCTCAGTCACCGAGCACATCCCTACCAGCTCGAGGGTTCGACAACAGGGCGCCAGAAATGCAGAGGTGAGGTCTCACAGCCTCGGTCCCCACCTGCTCCCAACCTCAATCTGCTGCTGGAACAGACAGGAGCGAAGTTCTAGATGTTTTTCATTCCTGGGTTTCATGGAGAATGTGATTGAGGGAGCATCTTCCTTGTAGACAACGCTGGTGTGACAAGGCTGAGGGTCTGCAAGGCTCATGGGAAAGGAGGTTGTGAACCCTCCAGACGTCACTGGAAGGGGATCTGCAGAAATTGAGGCATTTGGAACTCTCCAGGTACATCAGAGGAAACAGAAAGTGGATACAGTTTGGAGCTCTGTGGACGAGGCACCACTTTGAACCTGAATCTGAATAGGCAGCGTTCTGGTTGTGAGCAATAGGAACTGGCTGGGGGAGATGCAGGCAGAGAGACGGTACCAGGGCTCACAGGGAAGCTGAAGAACGCTCAGAAAGCAGGGACTGTGGGAGGAAGGCAGAGTCATGTTCCCAGACTGTCGGCAGCTGCAGCCTTCATGGCACTGTCTGCATTTCCATGGGACCAGGGGTCCATAGTGCATTTTCCTGCCACCACAGACCCTGGACCCTCTGCTCCAGCATTGCCACCCCAGAGTCTGGGTGTCCATCCCTCCTGCTCCTTCTAGGCTTCTCTGGCAACCACATCTAGGGTTTTTGTATCTTATCCGATTGGTTGAGACTGGGTCACATGCCTAGCAGTTTCCAAGACAGGCTGAGAAAAGCAATGCTGGTCTTCCTGGCTTCCATATTGAGAGAGGGGTCTCTGCCTCCCAAGGATTTATAAGGTGGACAATTCCCCTAAATAAGACTGGCGATAGGATGTAGCACATTAAATGTCTCCTCTGCCTGCTTTGTCATATAAATCCCTGCATGATCTATGCAAGACTTTTTGTTTGTTTGTTTTGAGAGATCTTTGTTACAGGGCACATGTGTTCACCAGAGAGACAGAGAGACAGAAAGCTACAAGTCTTGTTCTCATTTCAAACCTCTGATTTTCACGGCAAAATGGAGACAACAATCGTACCACCCTCACAGGCTGTGCCGATGACGTGATGACACCAAGAACTTCATTAATTCACTTCACAAGATTTACTGAGTGCCTGCCACATGTTAAGTTATAATGTAGGTTATAGAGAAAGTCCCTGATCCATGGCAAAACCTTGGGGCTTCTAGGAGAGATGGAGAGAGGTTGGGGGTTTACAAGGTGGTATGAGATGTGCTAAGACTGGATGAATTGGATGAGTGGGGTACAAGAGTCGGGAACACAGACAGCTCCAGTTTCTGGGAGAGTCTATGAGTAAAGTCACTGGCTCAGCTCTCTGCCCATCGTCAGTCCTTGATGGATGTTAACTGCTAACACAATCGTCACCATTTTCATTTTCGTCATAGGCTGACCAGTCTTGACAGCTCCCATGTTCATGCCACGTGGGGATTCTGGACCAAGCTCTAACCATCTGCCACGTGCTAGCTGCGTGACTTGGGTCTAGCTGTGTAACCTTTCTGCGCCTCAACTTGCTCCTCTGTAACATGAACGTGATCAAGTAGCTGTATCATGGGGCCCCTGTGCGGACCACATGGGCTGCTTTATGAGAAAGTGCCCTGTACACACAGTCTGCTGTCCTTGCTGTTGCCAGGGCATCACATTCTGTGCACTGCTCACATCCCCTTCCTGCTATCCAACGAGTCGGTCTGCAAAAAGGATCTTAAAAACCCGATCCTCTTTTTTTTTTTTTTCCACTTGAGAATCAAGGAGACAAAGTGGATCTCCCTAGTCTATGCTGAGATAAAAACCTCTCATAAATTGTCAGCCAGAGGTTTGTGATAAATCTGGGGGTTGTGGAGGATTTTGCGGCAGAGGCATGGGCCTCTCTGACCCCAGACAAACTGACCATGAGGCTGCCCATCGCCAGCTTCTTCCATAACTGCATAGCCTTAGACCCAGCAGGACCTGACTCCTCCACCGCCTGATGTGGAGGTGAGGGCTGCAGACTCTCAGAGTGAGGTGTGTCCTGAGGTTAAGTGGGAGACACAGCCCAGGTTCCCGAGGAGGAGGACATGGGCTGGACTTCTGCTTTCGAGCCCGGCTGGAAATAACACATCAGCACCTTTCTGCATGCTCGCAGGACACTTCCAGTTCCTGTGCCTATGGAACCCGGAAGTGAAGAAACACCCCATGCGTTCAGTCACATCCCCCTAAAACGACCAGCAATACATCAGAAAGTCAGTGTCCAGTGCTACCCTTCGCTTTAATAATAATAATACAGTCTAACAACTATTCAAATGGAACACGGAGCATTACCACAAAATGGGTGATTGTGCAAGACACCCAGCTGGCCTAAGACAGACTTCTCCCCACCCCCATCCATACCTGTTTTTCTGGTAGACCTCAAACATAAAGCAGGTATGAACTAGTCAGGCCCTAGGTTGTGCCAGAATGATGGTCCTGTGGCCAAGAGTCTCAAGCTAACGAAGTCTACAAAGACTGTGGAGAGTCATCCCTGGAATCCCGACAGGCCCCGGGAAGCTGTTCCTCTACATCCTATGTTTGGCTCATCAGTCCTTTACTATAGTGAGTATCAGATTGGACTTTGCAGAAACAGAGCTACCTCCTTGTCCTTTCAATCCATCCATCTGCCCTGAGACCATCTGCCTGTGCCTCAGTTTCCCTTGTTGTAATGACAGTGGTGATACTATCTGACAGAGCACTGGGCAGGGTCAGATTGTGTCACGTCTGTGGCGTCCCTGAAGACCCGCAGCCCCGCTGACCCAATCGATGGGGCTGTCTAGACAATCAATACTGATCACTGCAGCTGAATTGACCCGACATGGGTCCACATTGATCATTTAAGACACCTGCAATGATCAGGTCAGCCGGGCCATGGTTCAGGGACTTTGGTCACTCCAGCCCTGGTTGAACGAAGACCCAATCTTTTACAAAGATAAGGTGCTAAGTTCCAGAGTCTTTCAGACTTCAGAGAAACCCTTTGATGGTGGGAGTGAGGCCTCTGGGGGCATTTCCATCCGTTAGAAGCTTCTATGGCTGCTAGGTAATGTCTCTGAGCCTTGGCTTATATATCATGAAAATGGGGGTGAAAAGGGTTGGCCTCATGGGCTCATAGGGACTAAACAATGAAAATAAGTGTTGAAAAGCTTAGCATAAAACCTGGGAATCATAAGTGTTCAATAAAGTTGACTCTTATTGGAGGTGATTTATTCTGATTAGAAATTTTTTTTCACTACAGGGTGCTTACACTCACTGGGGAGACAGAGAGAGAGAAAAATCACTCTTTGGGGGTTGGCCACACTGTAATTCCTTCTTCTCCATTCTCCTCTCAGGATTTTGGGCATGTACCCACATGCATCTGAGCCACTTTTCAAGCAGTCACATCTGAGACTCCAGCAGTACAGTCAGCCATGTGGGAGTCAATGCCTTACCTACCATGCCACTTGCTGGCCCCTGATTAGGAATTTTTCTTTGCTGTCTGCATATTAAAATGTGGAAGCCCTATGGACAGTTGCCCGGGCGTATATCAATAGATGCCTGTCTTTGACAAGCATATCCTTCAGTCCTCAAAGTTATGCCATAACTTTTAAAAGCAAGGCTGACATCAACTTGACCACGGTCTCAGATCTCAGAAGTAGCAGATCTAGAAACAAAGCCACAGTTCTCCTGACCCAACTCCTGCGTTCTTTCCAAGGTATTTTCCTGAGGCCCAGCAGCAGGGATATGACAGATAAAAAAACACAGAGTCTCACTTTCAGAGAGCTGGGGGTCTACTGGGGTGGTGAGCCGTTTATACAAGAAGCATACCGTGTGCCATCATGTGAAGTAAACGCAGACCTTGGCGCAGAGAGGAGTGAGACGGATGGGTACCAAAGGCTTTCACAGCACAAAGTCGGTGTTTGTTCTGAGCCCTGGATACTACGGCGTATGTCAATAAACCATGAAGAGTGGGGAAACTGAGGCCAAGAAACACCACGAACAATGGTGTGGAGGTAGTAGGTCTCCCGGTTAAATCAGTGAATGGCCTCATTTAGCTGATGCCTTGAGCCACGGCCAGGAGCTCACAGTGCCTTGTTATATAATTGCCTTTATTGGCTATTTGTAGAAGATTCACTTAAGGTTACCATTTTGTCAGCTTTGCAATTCTCTTTCTCTTTTCTCTCCACCACCCCTCCCACCTTGGGCGCCCCAGAACTCCTGCTCTCCTGGCACCTCATTCCTTTCCTGCTTCGCAGTGCGCTATCTTAGTGAGAACTTATGTCTTCATACTCCAGTTGGATTTTATATGTAAACTGTTTTGCCCCAGATTTTGGTGCATTGCCTCGCATTACAGAGCACAAATATTTTATCTGGACATATATTTCATGCTTAAAGGAGGCTCATAATACCTGTCAAAAGCTAAAATACTTCCACTTTAAAACAGACGCCATAGCAGTGAAACGTTATCCCCGTCCCCATCCACAGTGGGAATGGATGTCGAGTTTGTTTAGAAGTGTGCTCCTTGCGACAACTTCTATCATAAATTATGAGGTGGTTATTAGCATATCTGCCTTTCTGCCGGGCCTGTGTGTGCATGGTCCCCTCCCCCCCTCATACAAAACCGAAGAGCGAACTGAGGAAACAGCCGTATCTTCCTACCGCGGGAAACTCACACAGCCTTACTCCTGCCTCTTGCAAAATGGAAATAAAAAAATTTCAGTGGCTGCTTTAACTCCAAGGACTTAGAGGATTGACTAATAATGCAAATACTCAGAGGTTAGTAGCCTAGTGCCATTACTGTAACTTACACCGTGGCTTAAAGGGCGTTATCCATCACAGGTGAGCAGTGGTCAGTTAACAGAACATGTGGGTAAATAGCAAAAGAAGAATGAACTTCTGGAATCGAGAGTGACTAAAACCTGGGGATCCCCCACCCCATATTCTTCTCTCTTTTTTTTAATGGAATTGAGCAAAATGCAGCCTTAGTGCCATGTGCAAGGTCAGCCACCCTCTCACAAATATGAGGCCGATCCCTGACTTGGAACCTGAGCAGGAGCTCAGAATGTCCCTGCATTCTCACCTCACATGTGAGGAGGCAAGAGCCAGTAAGCACCACTAGGGGAGAAAGCATAAATTAGCAAAAAGGAGTCCAAGAGATGTCTTTGGCTATGACCATTTGGGACAACAGAAAGTGAAGGAGAGACCAACTGGAAAAGGCTCCCCGTAAGCGTGGTAAAGAACCAGGCCAGCACGAGCCGCCTGCTCTCCAGGCCCCAGCCAGCCAGCCTCGGAATGTGTTGCCCTCCCATCCGGAGTTTGGGTGGGGCGACAGGTGACTCATGTCACCCTTGAGTGGATCAAAGGTTTCCACCTGCCTCTGCGACATTAATCAAAGTGTCCCATTGTCCCTGGTCATGAACTGAGATCCCTTCCATTGTCATTGGCTTGCCTGGGTGAATTTTTTCTTTTTTTCCCTCTGCTGTCATTTGGGCTCTTCCAGAGAAGGGTGGAGTGGTATTATCTTTGGGAAATTATAGATTCGCAGCTCCCGCTGCTAAAAGGAAAATTACTGCCCTGAGCAGCCCCTGGTCAGATTCCAAAGGAATCTTGTCGCATTATTTAAATACTGAATTGCGATATTATTGAAGTCGGTACCCAGTTGCTCTTGGCAGCGCCTGGGCCCTGGCAGGTGCTGGGCGTGAGGGCGGTGCTGCTTCAGCTCAGCGCTTCGGCTCTGTGCTCCCAGGAGCCCCACTTCCATCCTGGCTGCAGCGGTGGCGGCCGCCACGAATGCTTTTTCATTTTATTTTTGTCTGCA
>NW_006159850.1:8982906-8991702 GCF_000334495.1 Tupaia belangeri chinensis | reverse complement strand
AGGGGCCCCCCCTCCCGTCCGGGCTGCGGCGGGGGCCCCCGCCACGACTGCTTTTCAATTTTATTTTTGCCTGCAAAATGTACCAAATTCAAACACCCACACTCTCAGCACGGGCCACCCCCCCAGTGGTAGCTCATGGGCTCCTTAACCTGGATTTCTCCCCAGATTTCTTCCCATTGCCGGGAGCTCTCTCCTGTGTAGCCTTCTCTCTGAGCGCCAAGCTGCTGTAACTAGAGGAGAAAGGAAAAATGCCTCTGTCCAGAAAGCCTCCCACTCCTACTTCATCCGTGCCTGTCTATATTTTTTGCCTCCAAACGAACTGGAGTTTGCATCTATTGGCCCCAAGAATGGCATGCAGGTATTGGCCTTTTCCTACTTCATTTTGAAATGGAAAGCATGGGTCAAGCAGCCTTTTCTGGGACCCCTTGGGAATGATGTGAGTTTTCCAGAACTGTTTGGAATGCCCAGGATGTAGTGTGTAAATGGGCACCGTGGGCTTATAAAACCTTTGTTGGGATACTTAAAATTTTCTTTTCTTTTCTTTCTTTCTCCTTGTTTTTTTTTAGGAAATAGCTTTGTCTGTCCTTAGCTGCTTTCACCCCAGGTTTCTGGATGAGACGGGGTGCTGGCAGTGAGGCGAGTGCTCAGCCGGAAGGAAAGGCAGACAGCCAGGCCCAGGTTGGACAAGAACGGACTCCCTCTGCAGTCAGTTTTCCGTCTAGAAACTTCTCCTGTTTCACTCCAGAGAGTCAATTTCACAGTTTAGGAGATTTTCCCCCCGGGTTCCTCAGCCCACTTTTCCTGTCTCAGCTTGATACAGGACCAGGGCCACTGAGCTACGACGACATCCTGAAAGTGATCAGAGTGCCCGGGGGTGTGAAGGAGGGCATGCACATTCGAGAGCAGAGCAGGCCTATGGACCTCTGCAGAGTCCTTGGTCATCTCAGACCCGGCTCCCCGCGGAGCAAGGCACAACGGCTAGGAGGGAAGCAGAAGCTTGGGAGGGACAGCTGCTCCTTTCAGCCCACTTCCTGTCTGGGCTGGTTGACCTTGAGCAGTTTGTTAAACTCAGATCTTTTTCTTTCACTCTTTCTTTTCCTTTCTCCTTCTTCCTCTCCTTCAATACTTCTCTCCCTCTTAATCTCTTCTTCCTCCTCCTTCTTTATTTATTATTACAAAAGCAATACTTGCGAGACTAGCAGATGGCTCAGTGGTTACATTGCTGGACTCCCACATGGTCAACTGTGGTTCGAGTCCCGGACCCGGTGGCTTAAATCTCATGCTGGGAGCATATGCATGTATGCCCAAGATCCTGGGAGAAGTGATTGTAGTGTGGCCATCCCTCTGGGGGGTCGATTTCTCATTTTCTGTCTCTTTGTGTCTTTCCGTGTCTCTGGTGAGTACATGCACCCTATAGCAAAAATCTCTCAAAAAAAAAAAAAAAAAAAGCAATACTTACATTTTAAGCAAATGAAAATATGTAAAGTAAAATTTCCCCCTCATTCATCCCACTGGCCTGGAGTTACCTCATGACTGTTTCCTACACATCCTTCTAGACGTTGTCTACACACACACAACCACACAGCCACACATCTGCAGAGCAGAGTGAATTGTAAGGTCATAGCTAGTATTAAATAAGAAAGTGGATGTAAAATAGCATTCGTTACTCTGACTTGGTTTTATTTTGCTAATCTCTACCTAGACATTTCACATGGACTGGATCAGTATGGACACCCCATAACCATACTTCTCTCCACATTGGCTTCTCCACATAGTATATCTCACTTGAAAATAGTTGTTATTTTGTTCAAATTTCCACAGACTAAGGCAGAGATACAGAAATCCCCTCCTTCTGAATCTTCTAGTCTGTGTCCTGCACCGGGTCCCTAGGTAGGGCAGCCTCTAAAGGAGGCATCTCAGTGATCAAGGTCAGGTGAGCACCGCAGTTCCTCCAGAACCCAATGAGCCGCTGCCTTCATATCTAATCACAGGGCCTGTCTCCCTTGGAAGAGAACATGCCTTCCCTTATCGCCCCCTGAATCTGCAATAAGGGTGTTCAATGAGTCAGATTGTCTCTGCTCCATATAAGACAGGACCATTGTGAGTTTACTTATTCTGCAAATGGGCATGGATCTGTCTTATGCTTGGCTGTTTGAGGCCCAGAAGCCTGAGAGTCTGCTTTATGGCAGCATCTGCTCAGTGTGGGATGAGATGAGAAGGAGAGGATGGACAGAGAGTTGCATGTGTTAAAAACATGGGTTTGGGCTGGCTCTAAGGCACAGTGGTAATGCACTGATCAAGAGATGCTGGATGGTGTATGGCCCACCATGGTTCGAATCCCTAATCCAGCCGTCCTGAAACATATCAGGCATAAGCATGAATGCCTGAGAGCCAGTGGGCTGGAGGAATGGAGGCAGGGGAATCCTGCATGACCAAACCCTGTGGAGGGTGTCCCCTCCTCTTTCTCTCTCTCTTGCATGCACACACATTTTTTTCTTTCTCTCTCCTCTCTCTATCATAAATATATGATGTGCGCTGTCATGAATGAAGAAAAGTAGATTTTAAAACAACAACAAAACACCAGTTTACAACTGGAGAAGGGTGGACTAGCCATGTAGAGCTAGGGGACTCGGAACATGAACTGAACTTCTGAGACCCGGTTTCTTCCTCTGTAAATGAGAATAATGAGACTCATTCACAAGTGTGCCATGAAGACTGGACACAATGGTGAAGCATGGGTTAGCCCACTGCCTGGAGCATAGGCATTTGGTAAAGGCTCAGTCAATGAATGTGGACCAAAAATTAAGGAGAGAATGGCAACATTTTCTGCATAGCAAGAAGGGGAAGACGAGAAATTGTGGACTGGAACACAGAATCGGGGGGGTGGGGGGTTTCCTGAAGTTGTCTGGTGAGCAAGGCAGAAGAGAAAGCGTGTAGGCATCAAGGCTGAGAAACCGAACCCCTGTACAGTCAAAGCCTGGCATATGGGCTTTCCAGTGTCACTGCCCACCATAGAAATAGTAAAATGGACCTGCGAACATTCGCTCCTAATCTCACTGGCTGTTCAGGGTCTTTGCATAGAACTCTGCCCACCCTTTAAGCCCCTAAATGATTTCCATCTTGGTATCACGTGCTCTGCATTGCACAAGTCAGACCCTGTCTCTGTCTTCCTTGGTTGGGATTCCAGGTATGGCCACTTTGATCATCAATTTTTTTTATTCTTTTGCTTTTGGTATTCCCACAAAATTAGGCCTTGGGCGAGGACTCTCACTTTAGCCTTGCTTCTGCAGAACCGTAAGCCCAGGTTCATGGAAGCTGCTTTTTGTCACACCCACCTGAGTGGCTGTTTCTCTCATCTCCCAAATGGAGAAGACAAAACCCCTAAGATTTTGGCTCAGGTTTTAGGCACATGTGGATGTAAGCTTCAGAACGCCTTATCTAGTCCAGCAAGTCACACCAACTCCCTGAGCCTGCTTGTCCTCATGGAATTTTTTTTTTCTTTTTTAGAGGCTTTTGCTATAGGGCCTGTGTGCTCGCTAGACAGACAGAGAGAGACAGAGAGACAGAAAGCGAGAAATCACCCCCCAGGGGGGATGGCCACACCGCAATCCCTTCTCCTCCATTTTCCTCTTGGGATCTTGGGCACGCATGCACAAGCACCCAGTGTGAGTTTAAGCCACCAGGTCGCGAACCGCAGTCGACTACATGGGAGTCCAGTGACATAGCCATTACGCTAACTGCTGGTCCCATGGAAATTTATTACAATAGCATTTATGTCTTCAGGATTTCTGTGATGATTAAACACAGTGGCACCCCTTATCCATGCAGAATAGTTCCAAGATCTCCAGTGAGTGACTGAAACCTCAGATGGCAATAAACTCTGTACATACCTCATAGTTTCCTATCTACACCTGTGATCAAGGTTAATTTATAAAGTAGGAACTGTCTCTGTAGAGCTTGGCGGGAAGACGTAGGTGACAACATATCAGCCACTGTGTAACATGCCAGGAGGTGACAAGTTTAAGATGGAAAATAAAGCTAGTTAGGGGACTCTGGAATGGGGTAAGGGAGAGTTGAAGCTACCACTATTTTAATTATAAAAATATTTTACTAGTTGTTATGTTTTGGAGAATGGTTTATCTCCCAAAGTTTCATGTTTTTGAGTTTGATGTTTCCTGAAATTCATGGGTTAGGACTTGATTGTATTGTAAAGGTGCTAGGTAGAAACTTAATTCCTTCATGTGTCCCATAGTAAGGGCTTTGGGTATAGTAATGTCATTAGGGTAAGGTCCCTAAGATTGTCTTCTGGTGAGTATATGGTCCGAGAATGTGACCCTAAGGAAACATAGAAGGTCATGGGCAGGTGTTCCACCCAAGGTCCTGCCCCCCTCCATGTTGAAGCCTCACCAGAAGCTGGACCCTAGACCTCAGGCATCCAAACTATGAACTGAATTTTATATTTACTTATAAAATCACCCATTCTCAGGTCTTCCTGTTGACAATGCAATAATGGAATAAGATACTAGTGCTAGTAGAAGTTAAAATCTATGGGTTACACACCTTTTAATTAGGTAAATTTATTATAAATATATTTATACTCTTCAAGTTTCTACCAAGGGAACCATCAATGAACTGTTAATAGGTACCATACACATATTAAATACTTTAAACACATGTTATTATTGATTATACCCCTTTTACAGATGGGGAAATGGAGGCTGGGCTTGGTCAAGTAGCTTCCCCAAGTTCTACTGAGTGGTGAATCTGTGAATCTGAATCACATCTAGCTCTGTCTGGTCCTAAAACCTGTGTTTTAACCATGCTACTATAACGGCCCTAGGTAGGTCATATTTTACTTGTAGTGGTGATGGAAAGGAGGATCATAGAAGTTATACATTACTAAGGGCATGAATTAAAATCCAGAGCTGTCACACTCTGAAACCCAAGTTCCTTCCTTCCTACCACATTCCTCAATAAGGGGAGCCTTCCATGGCTACAACAGATGCTGTCAATGAAGCTTTCCAGGCAGATCTGGAAGTGCACGACCAGTATCCCCCCTAGTGTGCCCTTAGGAGAGTCTATGTGGTTCTGCAGGAACCATGGGGACCCTAGCAATAGCACCTGCTGTTCTGAAAACTTTGTGTGAGTTGCTGATCCTTGCAAGGTGGACCAGATCATGCTCATGATTTAGAATCAGTTGTGAGTTTCATGAGTTGTCACCAATACACATAACCTTAATATGCAAAACATGGGTTTATTTTGGTGAAAACAGAGCCCAACTCAACCTCAGGGCGTGGGTGCCTGTCAGAACGTGACTCACCCTATGGCAAGCTTTTTCCATTCCCAGTTTGATGGTAGAGTCTTCTTTGAAGTTGTTGGGGACCTTACTTAGCAAATGACCAAAACAGAGAAGATTGATAGTACTGACAAGCTCACCACACTCTGTTTCCAGAGAACTCTGAGCTTATGCAATGTTCTAGATGCATCTCTCCACAGAGCCATATACCTATAAGTGGAGAAGGCAGCTACCCACACAGCAAGGTCTGCAGGACACTAATGAAACCTTCCTGCCTCCTCCCTGACACACATGCACCTGAGGCAGTGCTGAAAACGACACCATTCAGAACAGAGTTTCATGTTTTTAAGCCTCAGTTTCCTCTTCCGCTAAATGGATTAAATGGTACTCATTTGAGTTGCTAAAGCATCATTTTTCAGAAGGCAATTGGTCCAAAAACCACAGAGGCTGCCTTTTGTCACTCCCATCCCAGGAGCCATTTTCCATCTCTTCTAGTGTGCCAAAAATGGCATTCCAAAGAAATAGACATCGTACTGGAGGGTGGGTAGAAAATTATGGATCACAGGTCCTGCAGAATATCCCACTGGAATTATAGAGGACCCCAGGAGATAGGAATAGGGAATGAGCACCCTGGGAGGACCTAAAGAAATAGGTCTCGCTCACTTCACCCTCCCCTTGTGGACTGGTTGCCAAAATCAAGACAGTGGGTGTAAAGGAAGGGGGTGGGAGTGGAGAGCCAATGTTTATTAAACACTGACAGCGTGGCAGTCACTTCAAATAAATCACCTCATGAGTTCTCATATCTTCTGGGGAAGGTTTGTTAGCCTTGTTTAGCAAAAGGAACACATTTAGGCTCAGAAAAATAAAAATGCATTATACTACATAAGTAAGAGATAGAGCTGAAAGTAACGTCATCCTTTACTGGGGCCCAAGGTTCTTTCTTTTCCTCCACCTCTCTCTCTCCTTTCCTCTCTTCTGTCTCTCCCTCCTCCCCTCTCTCCAGCCCCCACTTTTTTCCTTCTTCACTCCTCTTTCTGCTTTCCAAAAATTCTTATTTATTCCAAGCACAAGGCTATACCCATGAGTAAAACCCACACTATGACTGACCCTGCAGAGGGAACACTTTCTCACTTCTTGTAGCTCTTGTTCACCCACAGTCCTCTTGCCAGGTTGCTGACGGTGCCCTGAGCTCCACCTGCCTTGCAGCTCGTGGGACATGTCATGGTTCTGCACTTCTCTATGTAGGACAGCTCCACATAGACTGCACTTTCTACCTCACCTGTCCCACTCAGAAAGAATTTATAGTCAATGTATTTGTTAATTTGTTCACTTTATTTTCCTTGAACAAATGAGCGCACCCGATAACACAAGAGTGTCGTGTATTTCCTTACTACCCCTTTCAGGACCTACCCAAGGAGTAAGCGGAGTATGTCCTGTATTTAATTAATTAATTAATCTCCTCTCTTAACATGTCTTAAGAGCTTATAATGTGCTGGGAATTGTGCTGTCGTAGGGCTGGGGCTACAGAGATGAGTCGGATGGATGTGATCCTTACCTTTGGGACTCTCAGCATGGCAGAAAAGATGTTAATTGGGGTTGGCTTCCTGAGTGTGCCTACTCTCTGGTTGCATCTAAGACACTCAACTTGGCACCCTGCAGCTCTGTGAGACAGCATCAGGGTGCTGGTGTTGGTGCTAAATAGTAAGAAGCAAATCGGATCCTTAGACATAGGCCCGTTATCAGGAAGGGCTCCATGGAGAAGAAAATGTCCCTCCTGCCTCGTAGCCATATCTAGAATATCCACATCCCCATCCTTTTTAGGGCCCGGTGATGGGACTATGTAAACATGCCGCAGCCACAAACCTGCCCTAGAACTACGAAGAATGGATTTGTCAGCCCTGATCTGCACCCGCCAGAAAGGAGTTTCCCGAAACGAGAAGGCTGGGGTGTCGTCTCAGTCGGCAGATGATTTACTGCCCGCAGCCCCTGGCACGGCATCACTAGTTCTCGGAAGGAGTAAATTAAACATTATATTTTTGTTGGATACATTCATTTCATGGCTCCTTTTAAAATCATCTGTGTGACACATTATATCACTTAGCAGCGTTTGCACCTGTTCCCTGAGTATCAAAGATGTGCCATAAAATACTCTTCAGGCTACGAGGGACACGGGGAAAGGCCATCTCAGGACATCAGAAAACGCAGCCTCTGCTGGAAGGCTCCCCTACCTCGGAAGTCCAAGGCTGCAATTTGGGAGAGAAAAGCCATAGATCCATCCCCATAGCAAACCTGCTTGCTAAGCTTCGACAGCCATCAGAACTGTCGAACCTCCATGAGTCTCTCTCTCTTTCTCTCTCTCTCTCTCACACACACACACATACACACGCACACAACTGAGGCAAAAACAAAACAAAGCAACAGATGAAAAAAAAAGTCCTTCTTGTGCAGCTATTTGTGTCAGTTGGGAAAACTGGGAAATTCATTTCTGGGATGAACCGCTGACTTCAGCTCTCAGGGATTGATCTGTCACGTAGCAGATGCACACTCAAAAAGCCCAGACAGAGAACCCAGGGCCGTGCCACGTGTCAATGGCCACTTAGGGGGTGCCCCTCTAATTCTTCTATGTCCAGGTTGGAGCCCAGCCAATGACAAAGCCATCGAGAAACAATGGCTAATTAAGATGAACTTTAAGAGGGAGGGGGACTTAATTAATTTGATCTTTATCTAAAACATTCTAATTGAAGTAAACTTTAGAAATTCTATGGATCATTGCCTCTGACTATTTGTAAAAATGTACACACGGTGCTTCTTTACAGAGCAGAAGTTGGAAAACTGGAGGTTAGCTAGTGCAATCAACTAATCCTGGCCGTCAGTCTCTTCACCAAGCCTGACTACTTGTGAAAATGGTCATAGACACACATCAGCAGAAAATTATGGCTGCGTCAGTTATGAGGTAGATGTGAGGGGTCTGGGGCAACAAGAATGTGTTTTATAACTGGTGAGAGTCTTCACGCATTGTTATTGTTCTTAAATTAGGAGTTTAGTTGCATTCATTAATTCCTGCATGATCTATTCATCCCTTCAGGAGGCATTTATTGAGCAACTGTGATGCGACCAGGCTGCTGGGGTACACTGGGTGTAGACTGAGAAACAGCAGGGTGATTCTCTGCTGCCCTGGATTTGTATTCTGGTGAGGGAGAGAAACCATGACCCCGTAGAAGGGTGCAGAGAGCACAACACATCAGCGGGAGGACAGGCCGAGTGCGGCTGAGCATACAGGGGGCTGTTTTGTCAGGATCATTAGGGATGCGCTCTGCAGAGGTAGAAGTTAAGCCAAATTTTGAGTATTGAGAAGAGATGTGAAATACACAGCTTCCAAGAGAGTCTAAGATCCGGCCAGGTGACATCTGTGACTTGGTTCAAGAGCCTTAGTTCAAGAGCCCCAGTCAAGCTTGGGCCGTGTGACAGAGGAAAAGAAGGCCAGGGTTAAGGGTTAGGGA
>NW_006159850.1:8967908-8982875 GCF_000334495.1 Tupaia belangeri chinensis | reverse complement strand
AGATCTGTACAAAGCGCAGTGTCAGAGGAACAGAAGCCAGGACTAGGAGGGCCCAATGGACCTTGGGTTTTATTCAGGTATAAGAGAAACCATTGAAGCCATTCACGGCAGAATGATCTGTATCGCATTATTTTTCACATTTGTTTTGTTATTAATTTTTGTTTTATAGAGAGAATTTCTCAGTGTTGCAACCCTCCTGCTTCAGCCTCTCAAGTAGTTGGAACTACAGGCCAAGCCTAAGCCTCTGACTTCAGCCAGATGAATAGTAAACCTACCAGTGTGTGCTACCCTGGCTGAGCCTAGATAAGCTTTTTCTTTCTTTCTTCTTCCCTTCTCTTCTTCAGTTTTTTTGCTGTAGGGCAAATGCCCTCACCAGAGAAAGACAGAGAGGGAGAAAGGGTGCAGCGAGGGAGAAAGGAGAAATTACTCCCAGGTGGATGGACACCTCACAATCCTTTCTCCTCTGTTCCCCTCTTGGGATTTTGAGCATACATGCACATGTGCCAAGAGTGATTTTCAAGCTGCTGGGTCCAGGACTCGAACTGCACAGTTGGCCATGCAGGGCCCAGCGCCTTATCCTTCATGCCACCTGTTGGCATGATAAACATTTTTTTAAAAATCACCAGAGCACCAAACGTAGGGGACAAGAGAAAGGAAAGAGTTGCTTCTTTTCTGCTAAAGCATCCACCAAAGGGGCCTCCTGAAAGAGAAGAAGAAACTTCGCTTCTCTTTGGAAAGCTGCGAGTGTAGCTTTCACTTCTCAGAGCAGAGCAGCGGGCAGCTGGTCAGCTCATGAGGTCAGTGGAAGTTCCAGGCCCAGCCGTGGACAGGGCCGCAGCACCTGCTGGTATCTGGAGGAGACCCCTGTGCTCCCGTCATTGACCCAGAGGCCTGGCGCTCACTTCTCACTTGAGGGCGTCTCTTGAAGAAGAGCCAAAGACTCTGGACTCTATTCCCAGTTTCTCCACTTGGGGTGTGGCCATGAGCACCCCACCCTAATCAATGTCCTCCAGCTTCCAATGTGGCATGGGAAAATGGGAATTTCAACACTTACATCATTCGATGTGAGCATTAAATGATATAACACGATTGTAATGTCTGGCAGGGCCCAGCACTTAATAAATAATGGGTGCTGCTGGGGTACACTGGGTGTAGACTGAGAAACAGCAGGGTGATTCTCTGCTGCCCTGGATTTGTATTCTGGTGAGGGAGAGAAACCATGACCCCGTAGAAGGGTGCAGAGAGCACAACACATCAGCGGGAGGACAGGCCGAGTGCGGCTGAGCATACAGGGGGCTGTTTTGTCAGGATCATTAGGGATGCGCTCTGCAGAGGTAGAAGTTAAGCCAAATTTTGAGTATTGAGAAGAGATGTGAAATACACAGCTTCCAAGAGAGTCTAAGATCCGGCCAGGTGACATCTGTGACTTGGTTCAAGAGCCTTAGTTCAAGAGCCCCAGTCAAGCTTGGGCCGTGTGACAGAGGAAAAGAAGGCCAGGGTTAAGGGTTAGGGAAATGTACAAAGCGCAGTGTCAGAGGAACAGAAGCCAGGACTAGGAGGGCCCAATGGACCTTGGGTTTTATTCAGGTATAAGAGAAACCATTGAAGCCATTCACGGCAGAATGATCTGTATCGCATTATTTTTCACATTTGTTTTGTTATTAATTTTTGTTTTATAGAGAGAATTTCTCAGTGTTGCAACCCTCCTGCTTCAGCCTCTCAAGTAGTTGGAACTACAGGCCAAGTCTAAGCCTCTGACTTCAGCCAGATGAATAGTAAACCTACCAGTGTGTGCTACCCTGGCTGAGCCTAGATAAGCTTTTTCTTTCTTTCTTCTTCCCTTCTCTTCTTCAGTTTTTTTGCTGTAGGGCAAATGCCCTCACCAGAGAAAGACAGAGAGGGAGAAAGGGTGCAGCGAGGGAGAAAGGAGAAATTACTCCCAGGTGGATGGACACCTCACAATCCTTTCTCCTCTGTTCCCCTCTTGGGATTTTGAGCATACATGCACATGTGCCAAGAGTGATTTTCAAGCTGCTGGGTCCAGGACTCGAACTGCACAGTTGGCCATGCAGGGCCCAGCGCCTTATCCTTCATGCCACCTGTTGGCATGATAAACATTTTTTTAAAAATCACCAGAGCACCAAACGTAGGGGACAAGAGAAAGGAAAGAGTTGCTTCTTTTCTGCTAAAGCATCCACCAAAGGGGCCTCCTGAAAGAGAAGAAGAAACTTCGCTTCTCTTTGGAAAGCTGCGAGTGTAGCTTTCACTTCTCAGAGCAGAGCAGCGGGCAGCTGGTCAGCTCATGAGGTCAGTGGAAGTTCCAGGCCCAGCCGTGGACAGGGCCGCAGCACCTGCTGGTATCTGGAGGAGACCCCTGTGCTCCCGTCATTGACCCAGAGGCCTGGCGCTCACTTCTCACTTGAGGGCGTCTCTTGAAGAAGAGCCAAAGACTCTGGACTCTATTCCCAGTTTCTCCACTTGGGGTGTGGCCATGAGCACCCCACCCTAATCAATGTCCTCCAGCTTCCAATGTGGCATGGGAAAATGGGAATTTCAACACTTACATCATTCGATGTGAGCATTAAATGATATAACACGATTGTAATGTCTGGCAGGGCCCAGCACTTAATAAATAATGGGTGACATTTGTGGAGCACTTGCTGGGCCCCATGTTAAGTGTTTTATATATCTATTATCTCATTTAATCTTCACCATGCAAGAGGTACTGTTTTTATTCCTCCATTTAAAGATGAGGTAAGATAATAGGCCCAAGATCGCAGTCCAGTAAATGAGGGAGGTGGGAGTGGAACCCAGATTCTAACTCTAGAGCCAGGTTTTTATCTCTTACCTTTACCCCCTACTTGGAAGCTGTTCTGAGGGTCATTATTGCTCATTTGTTTAGTGGGTAATTTATGGAGCAGCTGTTCTGTGCTAATCACTGTGTTTGGAAGCATCTATTTAACAGAGATTTGCCTCTATGCCTGACCTACCAGGTTGTCCACTAGGAACACGGCAAAGCCCAGCCATGGGCTGCAGAGTGGACGAACTCCATGGCAACCCAGTGAGGGTCTCTGGTTGGGGGTCAGATTTAATAAAGGTACAAGATACCTAGCTAAATGTGTATTTTGGATAAACAGTAAGTCATTTCTAGTAGAAATATGACCCAAATATCATGTCCTGGGAAGATGAGAGGGCAAAGGCCACAGGGACATGGAGGTTGAACGGGAAGAGGTAAGTCAGTAATAAATTCCCGAGAAGTGAGATGACGTACCAAGAAGGAGGAGCTTGCTGAGCTGAAGCCAGGAAAGAAGGGCACTTCAGCAGCGGGAAGGGCATGCCTGAAGGCACAGAGTCAGAACAGAACAAAGGACTGCTGTGTGGGTTGGAAGTCAAGGCTGGGTCCAGGGGCTTGGTCCTGAATGTCATGTTGGTCCAAGGCTTGGTCCTGAATGTCATGTTGGGGAAAGGTCTTTGTTTCATGTCAAATGGGGCCACCCAGTGTTTCTACAAAGGGCCCTGGTGCTCAGTGTGTTCGCAGGGGACAAGATGGAAAGTGAATGAGTAAGTGAGTGGCTCCGTGGATGAGATTTAGGAAAAGAATCCACTTTCCTGGATCAGGCTTGAGATATAGGAAAATGTACCCCTCATGTAACTTTTATAAGAAAAATACAAAAGAAGGGAAACAATAAACTCAAGATTTCAAAGCCCACTGGGGGAAAATGATGAAAAGAGAGAGAAGAAGTAGTCCTGTTTTGGAAACACTCTTGCTCCCAGGACATCGAGCGATGAGACTATACTTTGCATCATGGTGTTGGCACCGAGAGGGAAGGTGAGGGCTCTTGGGAGACCTCTCAACTGCCTGCATCACTCCTGGAGGCTCGATCCCTGCACCCTGAGGCATGTGAAAGCAGCACCCTTGCTGACAACCAGGTTTCCCAGAGGGCTAAAGAAGTAACGGGAGAGAACTGCAGCCCTCGGAAAAGGAACTATTTAGTTCAGTAGAAGTGACATGATCTTGGGAGAAAGTGTCCATGAACTTGTAGCTACTAAATTCCTCCTCTTCCTTTTCCACAGGAGCATCGCAGAGTGGTGGGTGGGTGTAGTTACTGCATAGATATCTGTGCAGAAGGCTCAGAACATTCCCAAATGTGGGCGTCTCCCAATTCCTATGTAAGCTCTCCTAGGGAAGGAAGGCTGTCCTCTTCACTGCACATCTTAAGTGCTCACAGCTCTGCTCTTGGGAAGGCTGTGAGTTTGGCTCCTGCTTCCCAGAGCAGAGCAGGGGGCGGCTGGTTGGCCGTGAGCTCAGTGAAAGTTCCAGGCCCTGCCCTGTACAGAGCAGCAGCACCTACAGATACGTGGGGAGGCTCCCAGAGCTTTGCTATGTTCTCAGTAAAGTTTGCTTAATTCATAAACGTGAATTGTGTACTTAGGAGACACAGAGTGACTTTGCAGTTACTTTAAACTCATCAAGTCTCAGTGTCCTCCTCTGTGAGGAATGTGGGCTGTGGTAGTACCCACTCTTGGTGTCAGCTCGAAGATGAGAGGAATGATGTGTCTCATCACCATGCCTTCCTGTAGTCGGAGCTCAACTACTGCCGATATGGCTGTTGCTATTACTATTACAACAATGAGTTTATGAGCAAACATTAACAGTTATGTTACAAACTAGGAAATGGAGGCCCAGAAAGACTAAGTAACCAGACCAGAAGCATCCAGCTGATGGGAGATGGAGTCTGGATGCAGAGTTCTGCAGGACACCCGGCCACAGCTGGGACAGAAGGCAGGAGATGCAGTGAGCAGGCAGACGAGCCCTCCCAGAGACCGTGCACTTGGCCTGTGCTGCTGTAATAGCTGACCACAAGCTTCATGGCTTAAAACCACACAAATCTGGGCTGGCTCAGTGGCACTGAGGTAATGCACTGCTGAAACGCTGCTGGATCCACATAGAAGGCCATGGGTTCAATTTCTCAGTCAACCTCTCCACACTGCGGGCTCATGACCCTGGTAGATGGGGAAGGGTTGAGGGGAGGGGATTATGATGTGAGACTCTGCTGAGGTGGCTTGTCCTTCTCTGCTTCTCACTCTCATGAAAGCAAAAAATAAACTTCAAAAACAAAACCAAAGCAAAACCAAAAACGTCCACACAAGTCTAGTCTGTCACAGTTTGGGAGGCCAGAAGTCTGTAATTGAGGTGTTAGCACAGACTTGCTCTCTTTGAAGGCTTTAGGGGAGACTCCTGCCTTGCCTCTTCCAGCTGGTGACAGCTGGTGTCTCTTGGCTTGTAGGCGCATCACTCTCACCTCTGCCTTCATCTCCCCTTTACTCACTCCTAGATTCACTTCCCTTCTTGTCTCATCCAAGATCTCTCATCATTGTATTTAGGACCAACCCTAATCCAAGGTGATTTCATTAATTCAGTTATATCATTAATTTAATTATATCTGCAAAGACTGTTTTTCCAAATAAGATCACATGCAGAGGTTCTGGGTGACATATCTATTATTTTTGTGGGGGTGCAGAGGGCACCAATCCACCCACTACAGAGGCGTACACCTTCAAGAGTGAATAAAGGATAGACACTTGGTCTGGGAAAGCAGAAGGCTGGAATTAGTTGGCGCTAAGCGACAACTACCAATGCTATTGGCACGATCACATGCTCCCAGCATGGCAGTTGCCAGTGACACCTTCACACGCCATCTCTTGAACCCTTGCCACAGCTGTGCGACTCACATACTGTGACACTCCCCTTCACAGAGCAGGCCCAGGAAGCTCAGAGAAGCAGCTGGCTCAGGGCCCCACAGTAAGTGGGAATCAGGATGTGAACGTAGATGGGCTATCTCTGGAGCCCTGGCTTCACGAAGGCACATGTGTGTGCAGAAACACACTCACACACGTGCACACATGCACTTGCACATACACACACAGGCCTTTTGAGTTCTCATAAGAACTAGAAGAACAAAGCAAGACACAAATGTAGTGCTCGAGGCTGATGTGTAAAACTAAAAGATGACAGTGCGAACGAAGGCAGGAAGACTCAACTCTTCATTTGCTTTTGTCTTATCCATCAAAGGGAATGAGCTTAAGCTAGAAAGAACAGAACAAGCATGGCTCGGAAGGGGACCAAAACCAAGATAAGTGAGCTGATAAAGAGAGCCCCAGTCTAGGCAGAATGGATTAAAGTCTTTGGGGAAGGTACCTGACCAGGGTCCTGCTGTGATCCTATGGAACTCTGATAGGCCACGACATTGAACAAGGAGAGGCAATAAAGCCAAAAACGGAAACTAGCATGACCACGCTCCAGACAGCCAGAGCCTGACGATGGCTCCACCTCGCCACCTGTTGTGCAACTGCTGGCAACCACTTCATCAATTTCAGTCTCAACTTTGAATCCACATAATACAACTTTATTTGGAAAGTCTAAAGGTCTAGCTAATTTATTGGTTTTTTGTTGTTGTTGTTTTTTGGTTTTTGGTTTTTGTTTTTTTTTAGCAGACTGAAGATTTTCTTGATGACATCATGTACATCTCCCTTTGTTTCCAGAATTTATAATTCTCTACAGAAAAAATTTTGGTGTCTGCCTCATCGAGTTGCAGTGAGGACTAAGGACACGAACACGTCGAACAGTACTGAGAGCTTCAGGCATCGCGAGTGCCCAACACATTTGATGTAAGACATTTTACCCAAATCAGTATCCAAAACCATTGATGAACAGTTTTTCCCCTCCCATTTAAATGTTTTCCCATCCCAAATGGTGGCATTTAAAAATCTGCACTATAAATGATATCTAATTTAGCATAGCATCTATATTTAATGAATTTCTGTTGGATATAGCAACATTTAATATATTTCAACAGAAATGATCATGACATTAGGTTTTCTACACCCTAAATTAGTTCTACAAGCACAGAGTTAGAGAAGGGATTGGCAAGCTTTTCCCATAAAGCACTAGATAGTAAATATTTTAAGCTTCCCAGATTATATACGGTTTCTGTTGTAACTATTTAACTATGCAGTTTTCTCAGGAAAGCAGCCACAGAGAATATGTGAATTAAGGCATGTGACTGCGTTCCAATAAAACTTTATTTACAAAACAGATGGAGTCTGGATTTGGCATCCAGGGCATAGTCTGCTGAGCCTTAAACTTGGGTGCTGAGAAGTTTTGCAGATATTACCAGTCATTCTTGAGGCATACAGGGAAACAGGATAGAGTCTGGGAGCCTCTGCCCAGGAAATGAATAGATTTTCAAAAGAGAAAAAAGCAAATGAAGGATTCCAGAAGGGATAAGCTTGATTTTGGTCCTGAGGCTCAGAATACCTTGCCCCAGGCAATTCACATTGTAAGTGGCAGCTGTGGGGTTTGAACCCGGCATGCTGGCCTCAGAGCCTGCATATTGAACTGCTCCACTTCACAGCCTGTCAGAACAGGGGGTGGCCTGCAGTGCAGGGGAAATCTCTGTGGGTGTGCAGCAGAAGCTGATTGGATTTTTAAATTTTAAAAGTGTCTTAAAAGCCCACTTTCTAAAGAATGGCTTGGGGCAGGAGCTGGGAGTGGGCAGCAAGAAGACCATTTTGGGGGTCCCTCCGGTATGATGGAGAACTAGCTCTGAAGCTTGTGACCATCCTTGGCTTTTCGTAAACATTCCCATTTTCCAGATAGTTCTCTCGTGATTTTTTTTTTTAGCTTACTTTATCTCTTTCATAAATGGGAGACAGGTTGAGAGAGAGAGATGACCCCATGACAGGGTCCCGACACTGTAATCAACCCCCAGTCTTTAGCCAGGCCCAGATCATAAGCACATGTGTGCCCCGTGTACTAAGGGGATCTCCAGGCTTGAACCAGGAACTTTCCCCTGTGGGACTGCCTTGAAGAGTATTGCTTTCCTGCCATGCGGCCATCTCACCCCTCTACGACGTTTATTGCTAGAGAATGTGTTTTATATTTTTGAAGGATGTTTGCTCTCCAGCGTAGCCATTTCTACAGTGATTGTCTCTGATAGTGAGACTGGTCAGGGAGGGCTGTGTCTATGTACAGGTAAAGCCATGAGTTAATATTTGGCAAGAGATAAAGCCACGAGGTATTGATTGGACAGTGGCATAGTTAGCTTTTGGGAAAACTCACTGTAGTGAGCCAGCCCCACCCAGGGTGATCTAAAAGTAGCTAAGGTAGAAATAGTGCTTTCCCAGCTGTGATAGAGTTCTAGCTTTTTCTATTCAAATGATACACACTTTGGTAAACCATAATAATGCCACATGTCAAGCCTTGCATTGTCTTAGGGATCATGTCTTGATTACTCTGTCACTTTGAATCTTCCCAACCAGTCCATGAGGAGGATACTCTTAAAAATCCTCTTTTATAAAGGAGGACACGGAGGACACTAGGGCTGGCCCTGTAGTGTAGTGGCTACTATCCCGGTAGTAACCAGATTCACATGGCTGACAAGGGTTTGAATCTTGGACCGGCGGCTGAGAAAAACACATCAGGCACCTGAGCATGTATGCTCAAAATTCCAATGGGATGGGGAAATGGAAGAAAAATATTGTATTGTTATCACACTCCATTCTCCATTGAGGTGTTTCTCTCTCACGCTCTTTCTCTCTCTAGTGAGTGTATTTGCCCTCTGGCAATTAAAAAAAGAAAGAAGGACATGAAAGTGAGCACTAAGGTTCACTTTCATGTCCTTTGAGTAACTGCAGTAACATCAGCCCACCTGTCAATAAATATCTTTGTGGAGTGTGGAGTATTGCTCTCTCCATTACTAAGTCTGATTGTGCCCAAATCCTGTTAGGGGCCAATAGGACTTAAGTGAACCTTAGTTTTGAAGAGTCTTTGAGATAGGAGAATCTGAGCAAACCCTCGAAACTCCCTCAAGCCTCAGTTTCTTTCTCTGGACAATGGGAATAAGAATACCCAACCCTCAGAGTTGTCAGGAGTAAGTAAAGTAACACAAGTTGTTTTTATCCTTTTATCCTTTTTATACTCATTAAGAATGAGCCTATGGGGACCAGCAGTTGGCATAATGGTTATGTCTCTGGACTCCTATGTAGTCGACTACAGTTCAAGTCCTGGACCTGGTGGCTTAAACTCCTGCTGTGTGTGTGTACGTGCATGCCCAAGACCCGGAGAGGAGAATGGAGGAGAAGGGATTGTGGTGTGGCCATCCCCCCGGGGGTGATTTCTCGCTCTTTGTCTCTCTGTCTTTCTCTGTCTTTCTAATGAATGCACATGCCCTATAGCAAAAACCTCTCAAAAAAAAAAAAAAAAAAAAAAAAGAGCCTATAGAGGTGATCAGCCCCTGGCCAGTAGATGTCTAATATATATTCTCTCCTTGAGAGTCTCATTGTTTCCACACTGACATTCAGAGGGTGGTGCCTGGCCAAGATGATCTTCATTATGTATGAGCTCAAACAGGTGCAAATCAGAGTCCTGCTAAATAAATTCAGATTTTGTTCATGGAATAGCCTACAGACAAGAAAATACAATTTGAGGAATGTATTGAGGGTAACTCCAGTTTTGAGAACCCCTTATTTCCCAGAGAGGAAAACTGAGGCAAAGGAGAATTCTATATCCCTGCAGGTTTTTTTTTGGGGGGGGGGCAGTGGAAATAGTGGGGTGGGGCCCAGTATGTATATTCCTTTTCTTTCTTTCTTTCTTTCTTTTTTTCTTTTTTTTTGATCTGTTGCCAGTTTCTTAATGAAATAGGAGGACTAGAGGGAGCTAATTCTCTGCAGATCTAAAATCCCTCTAGCCAAGCCAGCATTTGTATGAAAACAAAGCTTATTGAGGTTGGGCAGGGAAGTTGTCGCTGCAACTTGGGAGTCTTTCATTTGGCCGATATAACTCCATTAGGCTTTGGAAGTGAACCCAGGTAGTAGGGAGGGTTCTGAAAGTAATATGCTCCAACCAGCTTGTAATTAAAATGGAACCCTTTGAAGAATCACTCCTCTCTCAATTGCTCCAGCCCCCTTCTATCTGATTAAATGCCAGGGAGCTGCTGCCTTAAGCCTTGGCTAGCTTTCTGCCAGGCATTTAACTATCAGTTTTGCATTGCCTATATATTTCACACTAGGAGTATATCTGGATGCAGAATCGGGTGCATCCTTGCATCTTTTTCTGGTGTCCACCTTCAGCGCTTCCTAATAACCACAGCTCTGAAAGAAAGAAGGGCTGTCTTGCAGGCCCTAGCCCCTGCCCCACTATTTGACCCACTACTTTCCCCCTTCCCATTGTGATTTTTTAAAAGCTCAAGTTTCACTTCCCATATTCTGCTTCTTGTTCTTCCTGGAGAACCGGACGAAGCAAATGACACCAGGGCACATTAGGTTAAAAGAAACCTTATTTCCCCCTCTCTGCTAGAAAAGTCAGACGTACCAAAGTTGACTGATCTTCGAAACCCAGTTCCTCCTAAGACAAAGGCTGCCAGTGAGTGACCGAGAAGTGGGTTGTAAGGATCTGACTCTCGCTTGACTAAACTGGACTTTAGGGAAGTGAAAGCTTGCATCAGACTTTTGCTTCCAGAAAGATTTATATCGGAAAAAGTGCTGTGCACAGGGAATCTCATGTCACCTGTATCTGGTAATTTTGGTAGCATTTGTTTTGGGACTGTAGTGCAATTCATAAAGAAAAATACAAGAAGTAAATAATTGCATTAAAAATGTTGCTTTCCAGGCCAGTCCATGGTGTGTGATTGAGGCTACCTAGATACCTCATAGCTGACTGTGCAGTTCGAGTTCTGGACCCAGAGGCTTGAAAAACATGCTGGATGTGTGTGCATGTGTGCCCAAAATCGTGACAAGAGGGAGATGGAAGAAAAGGCATTTTGGTGTGACCATCCCCCAATGGGGGTGCTTTCTCACTTCTCTGTCTCTTTCTGGCTAGTGCATGTGCCCTCTGGGAAATAAATAATAACCAAAAAAAAAAAAGTCTTTCCAAAATTTTCATAAAGAATTATAAAAAAATAAAAAACTGTACAGTACACAGCAAAACAGAAGAACTATATTACCTGCATATATGATGGAAGTGGATCCAATCAATGGTAGTATCTCCTCCCACCCCGACACTTGAATAACCTCAACTCCCATCCCTGTGCTATAATATGGACCCAAGACTTTTGTCATCTTCTGTAAAGTAAAATAAAATCAAGTTTAGAAACGTTCACTGTCATATTGGTTTGTAATATACAATTTTGGTAAAAACAAAATGCTTTCTATTCAAATACAGATCCAAAACAAATTCCAAATTGCTCCTTTCAACTTAATTATCTTTCCAAATCCCTTTCTACATGGACATGTGGGTTATGTGGACAATATCCATACTATTATCATCAGGAAAGTCATGACGTATGTTGGCGTAGAAAACTACATCGTGACTTTCCCAACAACCTAATATATAAAGAACAAATATACGCATAAAATAAACACTACGTTATCATGGAAAAATAGTGACAGATTAAACATTAGGAAAGGGCCATCTAATCAACAGAAGTTTAATCAAAGATATTTCAATTAAAATACACTTGTACTATTTTTTACTAACAGCAAGAAGTGAATTGATTCGATTGAATCAATGCAGGTAAAGTATGAGCTGCTAAAGCCCTACCCTATTGCTATTTTCACAAGAGCAAAGGTTATCCACATATGCAGCATGGCGACCCAATTGTATAGTTCAACCTCATTTATGCTGGATCTTTCTTTCCTTTTTTTTTTTTTTTAAGAGAGATTTTTTGCTATAAGGCGTGCACACTCACGGTAGAAACAGAAAGACAGAAAGCAAGAAATCACCCACTAGAGGGAATGACTATGCTGCAATTTTCATATCATCAACTCCACGAGGTTGGAAACTTTGTTTAATTCATGGTCATATTTCCAATATTTTTGACTTAGAGGATTTTGTGGCACATGCCAAGTACTCAGCAAATATTTGTCAAAGGATTTATTAGATAATAATAAAAATCAAAACTAGAGTGCCCTTGTTCTAATTTTGCTGCTATTTCTTGGGTACTAGTTTACTTGGCATAGAACTAAGATACTATTTATTCCTTCACCTGTGTATATTACTTCATTTAATCCTAACCACAACCCCCTTAGATTAGACAGTAAAAAATGACCATAATAATAATTATGGTAGCCAATATTTGTCAAGTATTAGCTCTATGCCAGACAGTTTTTATTTGTTTGTTTGTTTTAAATACCAGCTTCTGGAATCCTTATGGCAACTGTATATGGTCAATTCTATGACTAGTTCTATTTTACAGATGAGTAAACTGAGGCCTAGTTTGATGAAATAAACAACTCACCTACTCAGGAAGACAGTCAAGTTAGACTCCAAAAGCAACTAAGTCTGTCTTCATGGTCGGCACTATCCTGTACTACATTTTACTGCCCAGAGGGGAAGTCACGTACCCACGACCACCTGGCTCTTGAGTCATTTCAAGTTAGGATTCAGGGCCAGCTACTGCTGACTTCAAGGCCCTGGTGCTTTTGGTACTCTACTGCCCAGTCCACCCCCTGCATCTGGCCTGTAGCAGATGGCTGGGTCCACGCAGGTGTTCCCCTGGCTGTAGGTGGTTGAATCAGTTCAGGAATAGGAGCCACAGTCTTCATTTCTTATCTCACCAGACATGAGGCCAGGGCCCTCATCTGCATTGTCCCTTACATCCCTTGGACCAGAAGAACTGAAAACTCTGATGTATTCCCAGGAGCTCACCTGAGTCTGTTTTGAACCAGGCCTGTTCTAAGTTTTGTTATGGGGCTCTTGTGCTCACCAGAGAGAGAGACAAAGAGAAAGAGAGCGAGAGAGAGAGAGAGAGAGAGAGAGAAAGAGAGAAAAAGAGAGAGAGAAAAAGAGAGAGAGAAGGTGAGAAAGCACACCCCAGGGGAGATGGCTACATCACAATCCCTTCTCCTCCATTCTCCTCTTGGGATTTTGGGCATGCATACCCAAGTGCCTAGTATATTTTTCAGTGGCAGATCTGGGACTTGAACCACTATGTTGGTCATGTGGGATCCAGCCACCTTAACCACCATAGCACTGGAGGGTCTTATTTCAGAGAGGTTTGTGTATACAGGAACAAAACACCTGATGACAGTGAGGTTATGGAGGAATTCTCTTCCTACAAAACCTGCTAACAGTAAAAGGAGAGAAACTCTCCTCTGAAAACCTGAACCCCAAACTCCCACTGTGGATTCCACACTTCCACAGTAGAGGAGGAAAACTGGCACAGAACGAGGTCATAGAAGGGCATGAGCGCACAGCTGCAGAAACATATTCTAAAGAAGCAGGAAGTGAGTGTATCTCCAGATGAGTAAAAGTCAACATAAAGTTTCAAGAAACAGGAGAAAACCAGGAAATATCTACCCCCCCCAAAAAATATAATAACTCTTCTCCAACAATGGATAATATACAAGAGATCACAGAAATGTCAGAAAAGGAGTTCAGAATAGTCATTATAACAAAACTTAGTGAGATGCAAGAGAAAGTAGACAGCCAATCCCAGGAGATGAGAAAACCCTTCCATACTTGAAGGAGAAACTCCACAAAAAGACACTCAGAAGAAGAATCAAACAGAACATCTAAAGGTAAAGAGTAGAATGCAGGAAATTAAAGCCTCCCTCAAAAGTATGAACAGCAGATTAGACCACGCAGAAGAAAGACTTTTTGACCTTGGAAACAAAACTCCAGATTTTACTCAAAGTAACCAAAAAGAGTGTAAGAATAACCATTAAAAATGAGGACAACACATGGGAAATCCTAGATACCATTAAACAGCTGAATAGCTGCATAATAGGTATTCCAGAAGGTGAGTAGACAGGTAAAGGCATCAAAAAATCTCTTTCAGGATATATAAGCTTAAAACTTTCCAGATTTGGAGAGGTATACAGGAATCCAAATCCAGGGGGGAAAAAAAGGACACCAAGTAGATTTAACATAGGAAGATCCTTTCCATGGCATACAATGGACAGATTGGTAAAAATCAAAGACAAAGGCAATATTCTAAAAATGGCAAGAGAAAAATGCCAAATTACTTACAAAGGTTACCCCTTAGACTGACATCAGACCTGTCAACTGAAACAACACAGGCAAGGACAAAATGGGAAGGCATATTTAAAACTTTGAAAGAAAAACAATTTTAACCAAGAGTACTCTATCCTAGCAAGTTTATCATTCAAATGAGAAAGAGAAATAAAATCATTCCTAGATAAGCAAAGGCAGAAAGAGTTCACCAAAATTAAACTAACACTTCAGAAAATACCTAAGGGAGTATTATACAAGTATAGCTGAAAGGAGATAAATAGATAAGAGAACACAAAATAACTAGAATAAAAAATAATAACAAAATGACATCAGGGATAAGTCCTCACATATCAATGATAATATTGAATATCAATGAATTAAATTCCCCAACTAAAAGGCTAAAAAATAAGATTCAACTATTTTACACACAGCAGGATTAAGTTCTGATCTTAATTAGTTCATAGTCGCCAGGGCCAGCAAGTGACATGATGTAACCATGCTGGACTCCCACATGGTCAATCATGGTTCGAGTCCCGTACTTGGTGGTTTAAAAAATTAAACCAAGCATGTGTATGTGCATGTCCAAAATCCTAGGAGAGAGGAGGGAGGGACTATGGTGTGGCTATCTGCCTATGGGTTGATTTCTCACTC
This sequence comes from Tupaia belangeri chinensis, assembly GCF_000334495.1. Lineage (NCBI taxonomy): Eukaryota > Metazoa > Chordata > Mammalia > Scandentia > Tupaiidae > Tupaia > Tupaia belangeri. The sequence continues at coordinate 8,968,210 of NW_006159850.1, read as the reverse complement.
TTCCCCTCACTGTTTCTCTCTCTCCCTCCAGCAAGCGCATATGCCCTGCCCTATGGCAAAAACCTTTAAAAATTTTTTAAAAAGACAGGCCCTGGAATTTGATAGAAAGTAGATGAATATGGAAGATTTGTTGCTGAGTGAAGTAAGTCAGGCTATGAAAGAGAGACATTGTATGTCTCCACTTAATGTATACTGACTGTCCACACTCTAAGGTAGAGACTGAAAGAATGGAGAACATAAAAGCATTAAAAATTGTAATGGACACTAGAGACAAAGTGGAAAGAGAGGGGAGGGGAAGAGCG
>NW_006159850.1:8965865-8967898 GCF_000334495.1 Tupaia belangeri chinensis | reverse complement strand
GGAAATTTTGGGAAAAAAAATGGAGAGGTAAGACACTTGTGGGACACAGATAAGATTTATTATCTGTTGACGAGGATGTGTATGGTGGTCTCAACTGGGCTGGGCTGAGGTGTATATCATGCTGGGTAGAGTCTCTTCAAAATCTAAATGATGTATAGCGATTTCATGTAAGAATAATAAAAAAGACAGTTGTCTCCAAAGGTTTCATATTGCATTTATATATTTATTATTATAACCATCATTCATCATATAAAACTAGATAACAGAGGGAAAGTCCAAAATATTAAAAGTAGCTGAGTCTTTCTTTGGAATGAATTTGAAGAGGGCTAAAATTAAGAGCTTTGTACTAACTATAAATCACCAAATTCCTGATTTTACCATGTCTTCACTTTTAAACATCTCTTTTTCTAACTGTGTTTTTGTTTTTGCCTTTTTGAGGATTTATTTCTTTATGCACAGTATAGTACTATGGTCTTAAAAGAACTCACAGTGAGTGAGTAAAAGATCTTTTTATTTTCCTATCTCTTCCTAATGAGTTTTGGTTGTGTACAATTTTACCTATTTCTAACTAGACAAATGACTGATTCCACTGATCTTTGCAGATGGTAAGTTCTTATCTCCCACAATCCTCTACATGGAAATTATAAATTCTTCTTTCATTTGCTATGTTGAGACTATCTTTGTTTTAAAAAATCCATCCTAATTAATTTGTAAGACTTTTTATTGTCTGATTTTTTTTTAGGTTTTGCCCTAGGGCATGTGTGGTTACTGGTGAGAGACAGAGAAGGAAAATGAGAAATTGACTAACAGTGGAAATGGCCATGCTGCAATCCCTTCTCCTCCATTCTCTTCTTGGGATTTTAGGCACACACTCACACGCAGAGCGATTTTCAAACTGTGATGTCCAGGACTCAAATCGCACTGTGGGAGTCCAGTGCTTTAACCACCACACCATTTGCTGGCCTCTGTTGTCTGATTTTTTAAGTCACTTTGTTTTTCTTTAGAACAGTATTTCACAGTAAAGAACATAATTGACAATTTAGTATATACTCCCAAAATAGCCAGTAGAGCAAAGTTTGAATGCTTACAACATAATGTAATGTCAAATGTTGCAGGTGGTGAGTATGTTTTTATCCTTGATTTGTTTATTGCACTCTGTATACATACTTTCAAAAGCATACTGTGCCCTATAAAGATGTATCATCCCTATATGTCAATAATAAATTACAATAAATCAATTAATTAATTAAAAAGATGAAAAATTTTAAAATGCATGAATTTCAAAAGTTTTGCACCAGAACAAGCTCATCCTTTAATACGACTTTTCCCCAGAATTTCTGAAGTCCCCTTGAATCCCTAATCTACACGAGGCAAATACAGACAGGACTAACACTAAACCACAGACTCACTTCCGATACAGCAATCTACCCAAAAGAGATAAATGCATTTCCCACCCCCAAAAACATATACATGGATGCTTTATTCATATAGCTGGGAACAGAAGACAACCCAAGTGCCTCTCTACAGGAGAACTGATCAGCAAATTGAAGTGTAGTCGTGCAGTGGTTACAACAGAGAAATAATAGAAAAAGTGCTTCTGAATCACCAAAAAACATGGTGGAAGTATCCAGACACTCAGTGCCAAAGAAGCTAGAAGCCCATGAGGATGTCCTGGATGGTCCCACCTGCATGCAGTTCAAGGGCAACATGGTGGCGAATCTGAACAGTGGTCACCTCTATGGAACTGAGCAGGGCCCCAAGGGAATTATCTGGAGGCTAGAAACATTCTGTCTTGATCAAGAGCATGGGTCTATAGGTCTAGACATACAGAATGATTCATTGAATTTACGGCTGGTGACATCACTTGTAAGATCCAGTGCAAAACAAACATAAGGGGGGGAGGTCTCTCCTTAAAAATGATCGAGACAGCAAGGGCAGAACATTAAACAAAGAGCAGACACTCACACCTGGAGCTTTGCAGTCCTGTGATGTGAGCAGGGTTTGACTGAGTTGAACACTCAAGATTAACACTC
>NW_006159850.1:8962326-8965791 GCF_000334495.1 Tupaia belangeri chinensis | reverse complement strand
TTTTTTTTGGGGAGGGGTGATATGAAAAAAAATTATATGTCCCCAAATCATTTTTTATTTACTTCTGGTTCAACTCAACAGTGCCCTCTTTCTGGTGCCATGGCCAGACAGCATCCAGAAAGCTTGGGAAGCTGGCTTATCCTAAGAGGAGCTAAATCAAACTGAAGAGCTAAATTAAGCTGAAATGTGCATTTAAAATTTATATTTGTATTCAACGCAATTAAGTTGCAGAAGGAAGGGGAATATGGAAATTCTATCCTAATATGGCCCAAGGAAATGATGGGGGTGGTGGTGAAGGGTGGGGCAGGGATGTCCCCGACCAGCTGGATGTTCCACGAAGGTCAGTCTTGGGAGGTCTCACAGGCAGAGGGGGCAGCATGCAGTGACCCCGAGAGAAAGGAGGGACTGATGTGTATGGCACACATCAAGGAGATAGGATCAGGAGTGCGTTTCCATAAAGGACAAACGTAGCAGGCAGGAATCCCTACCCAGGGCATGGGGAGTAATCAGGAAGAGGCCATCCCCCAAACAAGGAAGGGTCTTTGCTGTTATCTCCACCTCTGCTCTGTGATATTCTTCATTCTCTTGACTTTCAGTTCCTATTTTGTTCAGAAGGGGTAAGAGGCAACTGCAGAGATGGTGTGGTGATGTTGGACATGCCAGGGAAGAGTCAGAGGTGCCTAAGACTCCTGCCATGAGCATGTTTAGAAATCGACAGTTCTCGAGACCAGACAAGGAGAGGCTGGGCTTCTAGAGGTGCAGGGTGGGCAGACTCTCACTGCAGTGGCATCATGGGCTAGGCACAAACACTAAGGTTATGAAACTGCAGAACTGGCTAGATCTCTGACCCATTCCCCATTAGTTACCCCCTCCTTGAGGTACCAAAGAGTGTAACTTTGGGCATGGTGTTTAAGTCTGTAAGCTCCAGTTGTCTCATCCAGAAATGAGAACCATGGTAGTGAAAAAATACTTGGATCATTTTGTACAAAAATTGTATTATGTAATAGTATTTTTTATTATGTAAATAGTATTACATAATGCATTATATAAACAACATCCTTTGAGCTTCACAGCCAATCCAAAAGGGGCTACTGTTATATTCAACTTCATTTTGCAAAGGACTGAACTAAAAGCACAGAGAAGTGAAGCAACTTGCCCAAGGTCACATAGATAATAAGAACTTCATTTTGCAAAGGACTGAACTAAAAGCACAGAGAAGTGAAGCAACTTGCCCAAGGTCACACAGATAATAAGTACCAGAGCTGGGATTTGAACGCAGGGAGCATGCCACAGCATCTGTGGCCCTACCCACTCCATTACCCACTTTAAGGCTACTGAGAAGAAAATAGTTGAAAATCTTAAGTAGAATTGCTTAGAATGTGGTGGAGCCTCAGAAATTTAACTCCATCCTGTTTTCATTCATTTTTTTTATTTCTCTGAAGCTCAGTGGGATTGCAGTATTATTTAACTATGAATATTAGCTTAGTATTTAGTCAGGAGGTGTGACCCAGAGTTAAAGCAATAGGTTTGAGGTCACACCGCATGTACTAGGGGCCTTCAAGAAGTCTATGAAAATGTGTATTAATAAAAAATAGACACATGGATAGCAAAGTTTATTTGCACCAAAATAAACTCATACTTGAATTCCATTTTCCACAAACTTTTTGAAGTCCTCTCACAAAATACACATATATTTTAGTTACAAACATTGAAATCCATGTAGAGATTTGTGTGTGTGTGTGTGTGTGTGTTTCCCTTCCATAACATGCGTTTTCCAAGAAGTGTTTGAAGACCTCCTTGTGTATGGTACAGCTGAGAACATAATTGAGGATTTCCTATTTGACTCTGGGGAGCTTCATGACTTGCTACTTGAGCACTTGTGTGGCTCAATTCTCGTTTCTTTTATTCTGTAATTTGGTGAGGATTGTTCTCATCTTCAAGTTTGGAGGGGGTGGCTGCCTGCTGGAGCTACAAATTAATGAACACAGACATAATCTGGGTTTGCATTTATTTACATCTTCCATAAATCATATTTATTGAGTGCCTGGGGTGCACAAGACGTTGTGAGAGGTCCCACACATTAAAGCAAAGAAAAAATAAACATTTCAGACACTTGGTGTAGACTGCAGACTACTTAAATATCCAAAGGCATCAAATAAATCATCAGACTGTTTAGAAAGAGGCTCTGGCACGTTCCTGCAAACTTTCATACAAAACTCTGCAATTGTGCAATGTGGATTGAGGACTGATCTGTGCACGGTACTGGGAACATTTGTTACCCTGGGGGAGAGGGTCATAGGTCCCTGGAGTCTGTGTTTGGAGTTTGGAGATACTGTGGTCTCCCTCACAGTCTTCTTTCTCAGGCTAACATCTTAAAACCAGCAATAAAGAGAAATGCGACTGCAAAACACAGAGTACTGTTTCCGAGTGACCCAACTCAGGAGTAATTGCCACCATCTTTAAAGGTGTCGAGAATGTACTTGTGAGGCTGGCTCCTTGTCTTAGTGGTTAAGGGAGCCCAGCCCCACATGGCTGTTTGTGATTCAAGTCTCAGCCCTGGTGGCTTGGTAAATATGCAGAATATGTCTATGTGTGTACCCAGAATCCCAACGGTATGGAGAAATGAAGGAAAAGGGATTTCAGGGAGACCATGCCCTACTGGGGTGTGCTTTCTCCCTCTAGCTCTGTCTCTCTGGCACACTCATCTGCCCTCTGTCAATTAAGAAAAAAATGTAATTATTAGAATTGAGGACTGGTAAGCAGCAGGTGTGAGTGCATGCAAACAAAATATCCACACCACCCACTAAAAGAGGTCTTTCTTCAAAAAGTTCATGGCAAATGTGAATTCTGAAAAAGCTGTTTATAGATTTCAATATTTTTTTGCACCTAAATAAATTTGCACTTTAATTCTATTTTTCCAAGAACTTTTTAAAGTTCCCTCATACACACAAACATATATGCCACATCCTGCCTCCTGCTCTGGGTGAATGTTAGGGGAGCTCTCCATGAACGATAAAACTCTTCCATGCATGCACAAAGCTACCATTCCCTGCTTCAACTATGGCTGATCCATTCTGCAAGTTCAAGTCAAATGAAATTGTTGCCGTTTAAACTTCTCATGGGTGTGAAACCACTCTCTCCCTGTTGTGTATCTTATAGCTCCCTTCTCCTTTTTATGTATATAAGATTGAATGGACACCAGTTTTGTAGCCTGTGCTGTGCTAGGCACTGAGAAGATGAAATAAGCAGAATGTGCCCCAGTCCATTTAGATCTCACAGTCTAACAAGAGAAGGGACACAAGGCACTCAAGGAAACCAATAGAGACAATTTAGCGTTTAGTCTTCAGTCAGACCTGCAACATACTTTGGTATCTAGAATGCAGTAGAGGATAAGCATGTGGAAGCCGAGCCTGACAGGCAGGGGACCCAGCTGTGTGTGTCAAGACTGTGGGACTCCCCAGGAAT
>NW_006159850.1:8939819-8962053 GCF_000334495.1 Tupaia belangeri chinensis | reverse complement strand
AGGAATGCCTGGAGTCTGAGTAAAGACCAGCAAGGCTATCAGGGGCTCGAGCAAAGCTGCCTTTATACGCTAAGCCACAGAGTACAAACTCTATCCTGAAAGTGATAGGAGACATCAAGGATGATTATATGAGGAGTGACAGTATCAGATTTGTCTTCTAGAAACATCTCTTTCATATCACATTCCTTTCCAAGTTCCCTATGCTTTTGAGAGCAAAATGAATCCTTGAGCAACTGTACCTCAGACAAATCTCCTCTAGGTTAAAGATTTTTCAATGAGGATACTTTCTGAGCCCTTAAGGACAACCATGTGGAAAACATACAGAGTTACAGAAGCAAAGTGTTCATGTTTTAAAATTTTGCAAGTTTTAGAATGAAAGAAGAGAAGAAACAGAAGAAAGAATAGATAGAGCAAAAGAAGAAGAGAGAGAAAGGGGCAGAGAGAGAAAGGGAGCTGCTTAACTCATTTGAGCCTCCGTTTCCTCCTTTAGAGAAAGAGGAAATCTTAATAATTTCTGATAGGTTTGATGTGGATGACATGCCCACCTATGGCAGAGATGGCTAGCTGTCCATCAAAGCTTATGTTCTCCTTCCACAATGCAGTTATCACTAGGAAGGGACACGTATATCAGATCCCCTGGCAGCCAGATATGGACACTTGACTAGTTCTTACCAAAGGATTGTGAACAGAGGTGTGGTGTTACTTGTGGGCGTTTTCTAACAAATTGGATGGGCCTCTCCACATCCTCCTTCCCATTCTGTAGCTAGGAAGAATAACATTGAAGGCCTAGGGAAATGTAGATGAAAGACTCCTGGATCCCTGAATCACTACATGGAAGAGAGCCCTCCCACCCTGAAACTCCTGATTGGACTCTGAGGGAGTGAGATATTTTAAGTTAAGCTGCTAAAATGTTAAGATATGTTTTGTTACAACAGCTAGTACCATCCCAGTTAACAGGGTGTGGTAATAGCAAGCATATACAAAGAGTAACAGAATGTCTAATAAGCAACAAGTAAAGGAAGAATGCTATATACCAGCTTTTGGCATTTCCTTTTAATGCAAAAGCCACAAAGTACAATTTCAAAATGATTACTTTCCACTAGTGCCTATGGAAGAATCTTCTCATCGGCCAACCCCTAACAAGATTATCTCTTTGAGGGAAAACAAAGCCAACACTCTTATTTCTTTCCTCCCTATCCTCTTTAAAAGCATCTTGCCAAGTTCTAACTGCTATTATTTAGCAAGTTCTTCAATTTTAAAAGTTACCATATACTCACCATCCTAGAGAAGCTGTCAGTTGCTGAGAAATGGAACACAGCCAACTGATTAGTTTTGATGGACTGCAGCGTGGAAATCCAGTCTGTGTCACTAAAGTGCCTGTTCATCCAATTAACCAAATTACTATGGGGAACTCTAGCCAAGTGCAACACTTAGTGGACGGCTGCTCCGGGAGGTCAGGGATGGAGGAGGAGGTGATTTTATCAAATGCCTGCCCCTCCTTTCTTGTCGTTGGGCCAAGAAGAGTGCTAAGCAGAAAGAACAGGAGAATAGTACCTTCTCTAGCCCTTTCCTGCCCACCCTCAAAACTTAGGTGTCACTCTTTAAAAGAATGCCTCAGTGTCATCATCATCATCAGTGTTGTGATTTTTTATTTAGTTATTTAATGCTCCTTTTAAAGCACCTACTCTGTGCCAGGCCCTGTGACTACTGCTGGGAGTACAGCAGAGAACAAAGCAGTCAAGGCCGTGTCTTTCTGCAGCCTGCATTCTAACAGGGAGAGAAAAATGGTCCACAGTGACATCTTTCAGCATCGACACTATTGGCACTTGAGGTCAGATCATCCTCTGGTGGGGCTGGAGGGGGCCCGTCTGTGCGTTATAGACCACTAGGCAACATCCCTGCCTCGACCTCTGTGATCTAATGGATCTCCATGATCTGATAGTTTCCGTCTTCCTTTCCTGTTGCAAATTATGACAACCAAAAATCCAAAAATGTCTCTAGGCATTGCCAGATGTCCTTTGGAATACGAATCTGTCCTCTTGCCCTTCATCCTCTATTAAGAACCTCTGCTCAACAGTTGGGCAAATACATAAATAAATACATACCAGGTTGCGATAGATATCCTAGGAAGGGTAGAGGTGGGATGGCAAGAAAAGGAAAATGAGTGGTCAGGGAAAAATCTCTGGGGAGGTGACATTTAAGCCGGGGCCTCAGGATGAGCAGAGATTAGTTGTGTAAAGAGCTGGAGAAGAGTCTTCAAGGTAGAGGGGCAAAGGGACAAGACCTGTAGCAGAGGAGAGGAAAGGTACAGGGACTAAGAGGATGTAGGTGTGATTGGAGTACAGTGTGGGAGCCACTGCGGGGCACAGGATGGGGAGAAGAAGAACATAGACCATCGAAGTAAGGAATTTGAATTTTATCCTGATCACAATGAAAAGGAGCAAGGTAGTGTGGCCAGTGTTGGAGCCTGGTGGCCTATGCCTCAGTTTCCCTATCTGTGTAATGGGGACAAGAAGAGCACCTGTCGCCCAGACCTGTTGTGAGCTCTAAACGGGCTCACACATGTGAAGTGTGCTTGGTGCAGAGTTGTCCTGGGTTGCCCAGTGAAGCATGGTAGCTGAGGGGAACCAGCTGACAGAGCTGATGGTGTGCATCTCTTCTCACCTCAACCTCACTTTGGTAACTTGCTTTTAAATCTGCCATGGAGGAATGTTTACATTGTGGAAATTGGCAAGTTCTAGGAATCTGGATTCCTTCTCGATGCCTGGAGCATCTCTGGTGAAGCCCTTCCCTGCACACCCCTGGTTATTAGCTATTATTATGAGGTTGGCAGAGGAGTGACATAATAGTAATTTCATTTAAAAAATACTACTCTGATTATCGTGTAGAGAATGGATTGGGAAGTGAGGAAGGGGTGAAAACAGGGAGACAAGTTAGGAGGCTGCGGCAGTAATTCAGTCAAGAAATGGGCACTTTGAGTGCTGATGGGCAGCATGGAGTCAGGGGTTTGAACTGAAGCATACTCTAGACACACGAGGGGTGAACTTGCCAGAGGGTTGGGTGTGACAGAAGGGCAGATTGAGGTGATGCTTCTGGACTTAGTAGCCCAATGGGATGGGATGTGACCTCCAAACTGCTATTGCCATTATTACCACTACCACTGTAGCCAATCATGACAGAACTTAAGCTTGCTTGCTTTCTTTATGGTTTTTTTTTTTTTTTTTTTTTTTTTTTTTTTTTTTTTGCTAGAGGCAAGTGTTCTTACTGAAGAAAAAAAAGAGAGGCAGAGAGAGAGAGAGAGAGAAAGCACCCCACATTGCTATCCCTTCTCTTCTGTTTCTTCTTCATTTCAGGATTTAGGGCACAGATGCACACATGCCTAGTGTATCTTTCAAACCACCATGTCTGGGACTCCAACTACAGTTAGCCAGGTGAAATCCAGCCACCTTAACCCCCACACCGCGTGTTATCCCCCGCTTTTTTTTCTTAAGCACCTACATTCTAGTTACAGAGAGCTCTACATCACTCTGAACTCCAAGATGCTGGGAGGGAACCATAGTTAGACCTAGCCCATTCTGAGGCAGCATCACTGAGGCTCAGAGAAGAGTCTTGCTCAAAGTCACCCAGGGCGCGGTGGTACGTCCGGCTCCCAGTCAGCTCCTCTGACTTGAAAGCCCGTTCACACCCGAACTCTGCCTTGCCCCTCTCCATTCTGAATCTGCGAAGCCCCTAAATAACAAGGAGGATACCTTTGGGGTTGATATTCAAGTGTGTTCCTCACAGCGTTTCACCAGTAAGAAAATCCAGAGGAACTTCAGCATGGGACAATTAAGAGGACCCTGAATTTTGGCTCACTCACTTTCAAAGACTTCTCCAACACTCTCTGAGCCAAATTTTTTCTGAATGATTTTTTTTAAGAGCTATTTTTAGTATAGGACACATGCACTTGCCAGAGAGGTAAAGAAACAGAGAGAGAGAAATCACCTCCCAGGGGGATGGCCACAACTCAACCCCTTCTCCATTCTCCTCTCAGAATTTTGAGCACACACACACACACACATACACGGCATAAGTTTTAAGCCACTGGATCTGGGACTCCAACCACGGTCAGCCATGTGGCAGTCCAGCGACATAGCCATTACGCTAACTGCTGGTTCCCTCTCAACGATTTTTGAAGAACTTAAAGAGATGGCTCTCAGTTTTCTCAGCAGGTCATTGTTGTCATCACCATCCCCATCATCATCATCGTCATCACTGCCGTCTCATCATTATCAGGGACATCAAAATCAGAACAAAACTGACATCTTTTGAATGTGCTACAGCGTAGTCCAAAATGTCTTGCCTCAGTGAAGCCTACCAGAACTCTGTGATGTGACATGAATCACAGTTTTAGCCCAAAATATAGACATAAAAAACCAAAGCTTAGAAAAGATTGGAGAAGCTGCTTAGATGGCCAGTGAGCAGCAAAGGCAGAATGAGAACCTATTAAGAGTTTCTGAGGGTCTGGACTCTAAATTACTTGGTCTTACAGTTGCTCTCCATGCCACTGACTGCTTCGTAAGGCCGAGGGATGCAAACACCCCCTAGGCAGGTTTTTCATCAGTGTTGGTAACTTGCGGCTGATGCAGAAAACAAGTTCTGATACACTGCCTGATACTCAGGCACCTCAACCACATGAAAACTGTTTTGGGGCAAAAAATGAGAAATAAATAAAAATACAGCTATCAGAGCCAGAGGAAGATGTGGCATTTGTACCCCTCTGGGTGACATCACAGTGTCGTTAAGGTAACATGTCCCAGTACCACAAATGTAAGCTTATGACACATTCTGCTTGTGGGGTCAAATCAGCAAAACAAACAAACAAAAAATCTATTTATGTGTTCAGTTCTTCTCATCCTTGCGGTTTTCCCATGAGTGGTCCGTACTCCAGGGCGAACAACCTCAAGGACATCCTAATTTTATCAAGTGACTTGATCATCTTGGCTGCAAATGGCCTCTTAGAAGGGATGGAATGAGCATATTTGGAACTGGGCAACTGCGTCACATGGCTGGAACTCACGTACATGTAGACAACATCAAGAAGTACACACATCGTCATTTCAGCCATAATAGTAAGTGGAAACTTTTTCTTATTCTTTTTTTTTTTTTAACCTCATTTTGCTTGAAAACAGATAGTCTGGTCGGTATCATTATTTGTGTCAGTTGCATCAATACTTCCTTGGCTAGAGACAGGCCTAATGTGAATGTTGTGAATGCAAATTTTGTGGTAAAGGCCATTTGTATTAGCAAACCCCTGACTTTTTGATCAATAATCTTTAAAATGTCATCTGGATTATGTCTCTTTTTGGATTATTTATTAGAATTCTTCCTGCTCCAAACAGGACGGCAGATTTGCCTGTCTTTGGCAACAGGTCTGAAAGTTTCCAAATGGTTTATTGACTCGGTCTTCCTACATTCTCCCTCACCGTCTCCAGCTCCTTTTCTTTTACAGATCAGTTTAGTGGTACATAAGACAACCTCAGGGTGTGGTTCTGGCAGTTTAAAGCAAAACTATACTTTCTGGGTAAAATCAATTTGCTGCTTGCGTTCATGTGTCCTCTGACAACCTGGAAATGTTCATGTTATCTCACTAGATCCTGGTCTAGTGTGGTTCACTCGCCACACTGGTATTTGCTAAAATAGTGACATACTTAAAACATTGAAAAGAAGGAAAAATAAGAACTGGCCATCTAAAAAAATAAAAAAGCACCAGAGCTATTTATTCCACACGTTTTTAGCCCACTGGGATTCTCATGCGCTTGAGAGGCTTCGGAGGGCTGATCTGGAGAATCCCCTGACACTTGCTGTGAGATGAAGCTGGGTTTGCTGTACACCTCCAAGGTACTCTGCCTCTTTTTTTTTTTTTTTTTTAAATAAGTAGTATTCAATTTTCTTCTTTTTTAAAAAAATAAAAAAGTTTATTTCTTTCTTTCATGAGAGAGAGACAGGGGGAGTTAGGCATCTCCAACAAGGTCTTCAACCATGATCTACCCTCAGCAGATCGTGAGCACACAGGTGCTCAACGTGTCCAGGAATGTGGTGGGACGTGGACCCAGGACCTCGCCTATGTGGGTCCAGTTGCGTTACACTGTGCCACTGGCCTGTTCTCTGTCTGCTTTGAAGGGATGATACATGCATTTACACTTCTCAATAGCCAAGGAGTGAGACATCCTTCTTTCCATTTAGCAAATGAGAAAGCTGAAGCCACAATGAGAGATTAAAATAACACACCCAAGGTTGCAAGGCTGGTAAGTGACTGGAGACTAGACCCAAGTCACTGATATCCTTCAGAGCTTCCAGAGTGGTCCTGTCCATAGGAATCTCTTGGGGACCTGGTTAAACATGCACCTCAATATCCAAACTGGAATGATTTTGACCGTGAAGGGGGGGAGGGGTTGTCATTAGCAAATGTGCTTGGACAATAGCAGTATTAAGACAGTTCCAGACACCCCAGGACATGAGATCACTGAGTTAGAGATAATAAGTCTCATGTTGCATCCGAGAGCCACTGAATCAGATCTCCAGAGGAGATGCTTGGAGGCTGCCTGTATAATACGCATCCCAGAGACTCTTGTCATTCCAAAGTGGTCCCCAGATCATAGCTGGTTACTTTGGTGTCATCTGGAGAGCTTAAAGCACTGGGAGGTGCACTCCATCGCCCCCTGCTTATTTACATTACATATGTCTGGATAAGGCTCAGGATTTGGTATTCATTTATTTATTTATTTATTGCCATATGGAGTATGCACTCACCAGAGAGAGAAAGTGAGAAATCACCACCCAACGACGCTGGGAGGATGGCCACATCACAATCCCCTCTCCTCCTCTTGGGATTTTGAGACACAAACTTGTTTCTAAGCCTCTGGATCCAGGACTCAAACCATAGATTTGGCCATGTGGAGTCCAACACCTTACCCACCACACCACCTGCTGGCACCTTGGCATTCGTTTTTAATTGTCAGAGGGCATATTTACCATAAATATAGAGAGACAGAAAAACATCTCCTCCTCTGGACAGTGGTCACATCCACAATTCCTTCTCTTCTGGTTCTCTATTTCTTCAGAATTTAGGGCATGCACACACACAAGCCTAGTCTGTTTTTCAAGCCACCAGGGGTGGGATTCGAATCTCAGTTGGCCATATGGGACCTGGCTCCCTTAACCACTAGACTATCAGGTCAACCTGAGAGTTTACATTTTTAGCATGGGCTTCCAATGGTCTCACTAAATTTAGGAATTGTTACCAAGGATATAGGACTGAATTTAAAATGTAGCCTTCCGTTTTGTCATTATTTAGAGAAGTAAATCATGACCTCTTTTGTTTAAATTTGTTACATCCTTTTGTGAAGAAGAAAATTAAAAAGGAGGAATGGTTTCCATTACTCCCAGGCTATTGTGTGACCTCAGGGTAAGTTACTTTACATCTCTGTGCCCTAGTTTACTTAAATTTGGAACAGGAATATTCATAGGAGTACCTACATTTAATTGGTTAACATTTAAATGACTTAGAATCATGCTTACCATGTAGAAAGCGTTCAACGAAGGTACACTGACCATTATTATTGTTACCTGTGCCTGATTTTCTTCAACCTACTTCACAATCTATATTAAAGCTGTTATGCTTCTCATTACATTTATATATTACTTTATCCAATTATAATATAAGATGTTTCCCAAATTCTTGACTCTCATCTCATGTCTGTTCACGTATTGTTGACCTTCTCAGCACTAATTTTGCACAGTTCTTCTCATTCTATCCAACTTAATCATAAAATATGATAGGGATAAGAATTTGTTACAATAGTGATATACTAAAAAAATAAGCCTCACTTGGGTTAACCAGTTGCATATCGTTGGACATGTTCAGTGGATTTAGTGTTTGGCTACTATAATTACTCCTTTGCTTGTTGCTTTGATTAACTATGATAGTTTCCTCTAGGTAAAGCCAGGATGATTTTGAATTTGATTTTTTTTTTTTTTTAAGGAATAGGGGTTTGCTTTATGTTTTTGATACAGGGTGCATGCACTCACTGGAGACAGAGGGAAAGTGAGAAATCACCTCCCCAGGGAGGATGACCACGCTGCAATCCTTTCTCTTCCATTCTCTTCTTGGGACTTTGGGCACACACGCATGCATGCACACATGTCTGCCTGATTTTCAAGCTGCCAAATCTGGGACTCAAACCAGGATCTGCCATGAGGGAGTCCAGTGCCATAACCACCATGCCACCTGCTGGCCCCATGAGTGGAGTTAGATAAATAAACAACTCTTAGTTTATGCTGCACTGACCAGACTCATTCTTTGTAACTCTCCCAATTTATTCTAAGGAAAAAGAGGCCAAGAATTGGCCACAAGGAATACTTGCTAGACAATAAAAAAAGAAATGATACTCTGAAAACAAGGGGGAAAAATGGGTCACTCTTTGTTTAATGGCAAAGAAAAATAACAGGCTTTCTCTTTCATGTTGAAATTCAAATAATGCCTCCTAAGACATTAGTCTCCAGCTTCAAGGAAGGAAGAAGAATTTTTAAGCTGAGGATGGACCATTTCTGTCTTACTCTACAAGGTGAAGATGTGTGTCCCAGCAGATTTGAATGATACGAGAGGATACGAGTGTCTTCTTACGCAGCACGTCTGCCCTATAGCTCATGTTCATAGTTCTACTGCATATTCATGATGGGCGGGCACTGATAACAAATGATAAGAAATAATACTCGGCAGAGAGTGAAAACAACAGTCCCCCAACACAGCAGCTCTTTGAGATCTGTTTGCACACTTCTGATTTTTAAACACCATTTGCATCATTTGGCTTCTATCCTATGGAGAACTGGTCATCGGAATTGGTGCTTTGATAAGATTTGACCTGCTGTCAATATCACCCTACTAGCTTTTTGTTTGTTTGTTTGTTTTGAAAGCTCATAAGGAAGGTAAGACCAATAGCCTTTGCGACTTGGTGGCATTATTAGAGACAGATATATCTGCAGCCAAATCCAGACTTAGCCAGGTAGCAGCTGTGTGATCTTGAGACGTTCCTTACCCCAGCCCCTGGTGGGGCCCGGGCGCACACAGGCACTCCACAAATGCTTCTCATTGCTGTTAGAAATTGGTCAGGTTGGGGAACCAGCAGTTAGCGTAATGGCTATGTCGCTGGACTCCCACGTAGTCGACTGCAGTTAGTGTCCCCGACCCCATGGTCACGCTGGGCGCGTGTGCATGCGTGCCCAAGATCCCGAGAGGAGAATGGAGGAGAAGGGATTGCGGCGTGGCCATCCCCCCTGGGGGGTGATTTCTCGCTTTCTGTCTCTATGTCTCTCTGTCTGCCTGGCGAGCGCACGTGCCCTACAGTGAAAATCTCTCCAAAAAAAAAAAAAAAAAAAAGAAAGAAATTGGTCAGGTTGCATCATATCTGCTGAGTTTCCCACAGTACTGTGGGAAAGAGGGCTCCTTACTGGAGGAAGAGAGCCCTCCCTTTGATTGCACCTGTGCTGACAAAGAGGTGGGTATGCAAGGGTGTGTGGGTGGGTGTGCCAGGCCTCCGCCTCCTTCCACGCAGAGCTCTCCTTTCCAACCGGCAATAGACATGAGTGAGGAGCAGCAGCAAGCCGAAGTCTTGGTCATAAGGTTTGCGTGGTGCTTTAGAGATGACAAGGAGCCATGTATCGATTCCAAACCCAGTGAACGGTCCCCAGGATCCATTTGAATGGGCATCGGCAAAGTTTGTCCTCCGCACGGCTGGAGTACATCTTCCCTGACACGGTTCCCAGCCCTCCCTATTATCGAGAAAAGTTCGCGTGCTTCACATGCACCGAACAGGGAACAAAAGCAGCAGGGGAAGTGTCAGAAAAAGATCTGAGCCGAGTTTAAAAATGAGATGCTGGCAGTCAGCTTGCCAGGCTGGGGACACTCTGGCCATTACTGAGGTCCAGAGAGGTTGCCCTGGCAGCTGGTTCCAGCTCTGTGGCCTCACAGCTCTTGGCCCTGCACGTCTTACGCCGAGAGCTCGGGGACCTCCTCTTAGCTCCTTGCCTATCCCTCTCTGCTGGCAGGGGGTATACACATATGTGCATGTGCATGTATATACACACATGCATTCACACACACACACACACACACACACACACACACACACAGGTAACCTGTAAATTAAGAAATGAAAGAAATCCACTCTTTATTATTATTTTCTTAATACTGTCCTTTCAAGGATGTCTCTATTTGCATAGTCTGATCCCCTTCCCTACCCGGCACCAACATCAGTGTGACCTTTTCCTGCTAATTGGAAAATCTTACGGAAATAAACCCTGTCAGGAAATGAGAAGTGACTCCCCCTTTGAATGGCCAAACGACCTCAGAGGGGGAAAGAAGTTCTGAATTTCTGCTCCTTTTGCACACACTGCAAAATCTTTATTACTTCGGAGAGCCTTGAAGCTCAGTAATGCCCCTCCAGTGCAAAGCGGAGTAAATAAATTTCTTCTTATGACCACTTTGGAGAAACACACAACCAGATTTCCTCAGCAGGGATAGATAGTGGACAGGATAATGAAGAGAGAATAAGAATATGATCGGGGTTTACAGCCTCTTCTGTCTCTTTAAAGAGTTTTAATCCTTCAGAAACAGGATACGGGGTCCATTTCCTTAAAGATACAGTGTCCCTTCTGGGAGGAGTAATGTTATAAAAAGCTAAGATGTAACATCTATCTCGCAATATTGATTGGCACTTTAGTGTGATAAAAGGGGTTGAACCTGAAGGGGAAAAGAGGAAAAAAGGTAAGTGAGAATTACTCTTTGAAGAATTCAAAGTGTCCCTATAATAGCAGGCCAAACTTCAGCGACAGAAGCAGAAGGGCTGTCTGGGCTGGGTGACATTCAGCGACATGGCTACATGACTGGGGCAGTGTCAGGGTAATGGAGTTCTTCCACCAGGAGATGGCTGCAGCTGGAAAAGCAAGTAGGTGACCCCGATGGCACATCCGCTCAGACTTCAGTTGATCCAAAGTGAGTCAGGCCAGATATTCGGAGCCACTGTCATGGCCCTCAACGGCAAGGTCCTGTCTCTTGAGCGGGCTGGCGTCAAAAGCTCCATGGCCCAGCGGGTGGGGCTCAGTTCCCAGACTAGGTGATGTTGACTTCGTGGACTCTCCAATATGCCTGTCCCCTGGCCTCATGGCCCCTGATCTCTGCCCTTCCACTGTCCTCACCCTAGGGGAGGATGACCCCTGACCTTTGCTGTGTATCAGGTATTTGCTCTCAATTTGCATGATAACTGCAGTGATGGGGTTATTAATCCAATTTACTGAATAGGAAAATGAGGCTCAGAAAGCTTCTCTGTCTTGCCCAGGGACACAAGGCATAAAAGAGGAAGAGCCGGAATTCGAATCAAGTCTGCCTGCATCTAAAGCTCACACTCAGATGGGGCTCCTCAGAGGTAGTGGTTATCTTCCTATGGCTTGGCTCCTAAGACCCCCTTGCCCTCTGAAGAATCCCTGGTCTCCTTTCTGATTCATAGAGGAGTCTGAGCGTTCCTCGGCTCAGCTGTTTAGAAAATTACTTTCCTCCCTCACCCATATGCTGTTTCTTTCACCTCCTACCTGGAAAATGCAATAAGGTCATTGCCTGTTTAGAAAGGACCACCTTATAATCCATTTCTGCTTTTACTCTGGAACTACCCACGAATGGACACCAGGCTGACTTGGGTCTGCTCAAGAACACAGGGCCTGCTGTGTAGACGTCCTGGCCCAGAGTCCCACTGCGGTTCCTATAGGAACTCAAAGGCCTTGCTCATGCTGGGACTCGGGCCGTTTTACAGAGGTGTCTGCCCTAGCACAGAGCTCTTTCTTGCCCTGGCCCACGAACACCTCTTACATCTGTCCCGTCCGAGATCCGCCATGGGTTGCTAAGTAGGTGGAAACAAACCGCTTGGCTGCATGTGGTGGCAAGGCCCTATCTTTCCTACCTTGAGCACGTGACGCCCCTTCCTGCCCACACAATTCCCAACATGCACTCCGTGCCACACCTATCATGACCTTTTCCTCTTTCCCCCAAACACAGTACCCTTCAAAACGCTGCCTTTGCACTCTTCCTTCCTTCACAGTGAAAAGTCACCTCCTCTAAGAAGCCTGCCATGAGAGCCCCCAGACTGAATCACATTATGTACTTCTCCACTCTGGCTTCCTGCTGCCCTCCTTATGCTGCCCCTTCCAAGCCCAGCCTTGTTATCAGCTCTGTGGGGGACCCCTGTTCACAGCTGCGTCCCCTTCCCTCCACTCTGGGTGTGTTCAAGTGGGGAGCATGCCTTCGCATCCACGCCTCCGTGTACCTGAATCAGGTTTGCTTGTGGGTTAGAAAAGTGAACGTGAGGGGTTAACCAGCACCCACAACTCAAACCCCACCTGGTGCCAAGTGCATGACAGGCCTTGAAGTAATCCAGCTGCGTAGAATACCACTGGACTTAGAAATCTTTCTACCTCTAGAGACTTCCGAGCTTAGGAATAGGATCCGATTCTTTGGATGTGGACAGGTAGGATGATACCACCCGTGGGCAGTGGCGTGGCAGACACTCGTAAACCGTTCACCGAATCGTTGTCTACTGCAGGTGGATGCGGGCACCCTGCTGAGTCCCGAGTGTGAGCAGAAGTGACCTGCATCATGTCCAGGCTAACCCTTGAGCTCTCACAGGTCCTCTCTGTTCCTTGCCCACCTAACAATAGGCTAGAGAGGGCCCCAGGATTCTCTGTCCTCCTGACAGAGAGCAGAGCCACAGGTAGGGGAAGCTCAGGCTGCTGAGACCCAGCAGGAGGGCTGTCCTGAGTGCCACTCCGAGGGCCTGCTCCAACAGCACTCTAGCTCTGAGTGAGCGAGAGACAAACGTGTTTAAGTATGAAGCTCAGGACAGGTGGCATTGGTGTCACAGCCGGTGCCTGCCCTAGCAGAGTGACAAGAGTATGTGTGTGTACATATGTGTATGTGTGCATATATGTGTGGACACAAGATCTGACTCCCACCATGTGCTCAGGAGGAAACCTAGACAATTGAGAAGGGTTTGCCCACTTTTCTTTCCCACCTTCAGCTTCCAGACTTGAGGGTCCCACAGACATGAGGGCCCTTCTGCCAGGGAGGTGGCATTGGCCCACACCTCTGTCTGCTGCCGTGACAGTGTCAGGCTGACTTGAGATGCTGTTTCTCAAGGGTTTGTGATTGACTCCTTGTTTGGGAAGCTTGCCTGTATTCTGTGGGGGTTCTACTCTCTCTTTCTGTATTGGGCAGAACCCCTGTCTGGCCTGTCCGAGGGCGGCAGAGTCCACAGTGTGGCCACTGTGCTCATTTCTTCCCGGCAACCTGAAGCCCAGAGAGATGTGTTATGTGGCTAACCAGGAGCAGAAGCAGCTCTCCACGAAATAGGGAAGGCCGCTTGTGTCGGTGCTTGCAGGAAACTCTTCAGTTGCTCTGATTGTGTTCCCCCACACTCTTTGTTTCTAGGTTCTTATTTGAAGACTGTGGGAGAGAGTTTTGTAGCAAAAGGGCGTGTTCAAAATCTGCCTCTCTGTGCAAAATGATCGCCGAGTCCCAGGCTTCGTAGGCACGGAGTCCTAGAATCCTTGAATTCCAGAACCTTGGAATGGTGCATTCGAAGGAGCCAACACACAGCATCTGTTTTTAAAGCCGTCTCTAAGACTACCCATTTCTGAGGTGGGCCTTGGCATGGTGGGCCAGCCTCAGCAACCTAACTTCCCAGCCCAGTGAGGTGCGGCTGGAACATGCCGGGTCTCCAGGGACAAGTATCAGGCAAAGGCCTGGGACGGCAGCCTGAGCCTCAGCAAGTTACTGCTGGGTAATCTGGCAGCTCTGAGTGGGCGGCTTTTATATTTCCTGTCGGTGTTGGCTTTTTCACTACGGTCACCGGCAAGTAGCACAGTGACACCAAAAACGAGCAAACCCCCCCAAGTGAGCATGTCGGGACACTGTCCAGGGCTGGAAATGTCACCCCTGAGATGACACTATCTCTCCTTTTGGCCCTGGTTCCTGTCTCTGGGTCTGAGCTGCCTGGAGGTGTCCATCCAGAGCTCTGGGCAGGCGGAGACACAGCACCTGCTTGAGGGACCTGAGAAAGTGACCGAGTCACAAAATGTCCTGCCAAGTGGCTAAGGCAACCACACCCTCAACTCAGAATTAAATCATCCTCTCAGCTCCAGGAGGGTTTAGCGCCAACCTCTGGGCAAGAATAACGTCATACAGAGACTCTTGTTACCAGCTCCTGTCATTGCAGGGCTTCTCAGCGACAGTCACATAGTCCACGTCTTCTAGAATTACAAAGGGTGCTCTGGGGCATTTTGGTCCATGGTGGTGGCCCTCTGGGAGGAAGGAGCATCGTAGCACAGAGGAAACCAGAGAGATGGGGATTGATCCTGAGGCTGCCCTTCATCAGCTGCAGGACCAGGACCGTGCATAGTTTCTTTTTTTTTTTTTTTTGGAGAGATTTTTTCTCTATAGGGCGTGTGCGCTCGCCAGACAGAGAAAGACATAGAGACAGAAAGCAAGAAATCACCCACCAGGGGGGATGGTCACCCCGCAATCCCTTCTCCTCCATTCTCCTCTCAGGATCTTGGGCACGCACGCACATGCGCCCGGTGTGAGTTTTAAGCCACCGGGTCCGGGATGCGAACCACGGTCGACTACGTGGGAGTCCAGCGACATAGCCATTACGCCAACTGCTGGTTCCCAGGACTATGCATAGTTTCTGAACTTCCCTATGTCTGAAATTGTTGTAGGAATTTCACGACAGCAAAACAGCCCAAACCCGTGGAGGGCTGTGCTAGGACTTACGCTGTGTATCACCCACCAACAACCTCATCAGCGATTACTGGTCTTGTTTCAACAGATTCAAAAAATGAGCAACCAATACCTAAGATCAATCAGCTAAAAAAGAGGAGGCAGATAGAACCCAGGCGTAGTCTTAAAACCAGGTCAATGGAGCAGGGCTTCTCAACGTGGGTGCTATTGACATGTGAGCCAGACGATTCTTTCCGGCGAGGTCTGTCCTGAGATGGGAGGATCTTTAGCTAGATGCCAATAGCACACCCATCTTCCTCCCTGTTGTGACAACCAAAATGTTTTCACACATTGCCAAATGTCAGGGAGGTAGGGTCCAATCAATCACACCTATTCACGAACCACTGGCATCGATAATCAGATGGGACATAGGTGTAAAGATGTCATGTCTGAAACAGGAAGTAGTGATGCAACACGTGTCATCCTTATGTTTGAAATCTGCAATCCTTGCACTATTACTTTTGTCATGAACTGAGTGGAAGAGAGAGACAGACAGAGAGAGAAGCAAATACTGTATCAGGCTTCTCTGACTACGGGATCATACCCGAACATCTAAATGGAACTGATAAATTATGCAAACTCATTGAGAAATTTCTCAAAGTGCTTTGAGGTTGCGAGACTGGTGGTGTCAAGTACATAATGGTCACCCACACACTCAGTGGTGCAGAGCTTACTTCACAATGTGATTCTGAAACCCAGGGTCCTGGAGCGAGGTTGCTGGCAGGGAGAGGGGCTATCAGAGTAGCACCTGCCATTTTTCAGATCCTGCTAGGAGCTGCCCAGTTATCGCGGGGCTTAATTCTTCTGGGAACTCTGTAGGGTGCATTCTTACTCTTCTGCCTCCTCAAAGGGATCAACGAAAGTTCTCTGAGGGGAGAGGACTTGGCCAAGTTTATATAATCTGCAGCATACGCAGGAGTGAAATAAAAATCTTTCTGATGATGATCGTCATGGTTGGGGGCCTCAACAATCTTGGCTCCCAACTCTTTTTTTTTTTAATAGATTTTTGCTATATGGCATGTACACTTGCCAGAGAGATAGAGAGATAGAAAGTGAGAAATCACCCCTCCGGGGGGCGGGGGAAGATGGCCACACTGCAATCCCTTCTCTTCTTGGGATTTGGGCACACATGCACACGTACCTGGTGTGAGTTTCAAGCCACTGGGTCTGGAATTTGAACCATGGTAGACCACGTGGGAGTCCAGTGCTTTAACCACCACAGCAGCTGCTGGCCCTGGCTCCCGACTCTTACTTAGCATCTTTGTTAATGCCCATGGCCATCCTTCAGACTTGCAAAGCTTTCTGGGGATCCCAGTACACCTATCAGTGGACCGTGGCCTCTTTGAAGGCAGAGATGAATGAGTCAAAGGCCCAGCAGCAGATCACTCTGGTGGAGGTCCAGGACGCAGTAGGACCCGAGGTGTTTGAGCTCGTCCGTGTCATGCCATTATGTGTGCTGGGGGACAGACACACACGCCACTGCACCTTTTGGCCAAGGCAGGAGAGTGGGCAGAAGCAGGGCAGAGACACATCCCAGTAGAGGGACTAAGAATGGCATATTGGAGGATGGAAAGCACTGAGGCTATAAAGAGGGGAAGGGAAGGCGTTGCTGACCAATGGAGCAGAAGTCAGACCTGAAGGCTAGAGAGGGCTGATAGACACTCCAGCAGTTAGCTCCTCATCACAGGAGCCAAGGGGCTTGGTGCCAGGAGGACAGAGGGAGAAGACACACATTTTTGTGTTCATTTCTCCAGGAGGTGCTGTCCTCGGGAACAGGTAGTCCTCTGATGTGTTTTATGTAGGTCCTCTCCACTTTCAATGGAATTTTCACCCTCATGACCAGAACCATGGAAACAGAAGGCTGTTCCCAAATAAATATAAATTTAATTCTTCTAGTGCAAACGTATACACATTGAGGCATTAAAAACTGTACATGGAGTCAGCAGGTGATGTGGTGATTAAGGTGCTGGAGACTCCCACATGGCTGACCATGGTTTGAGTCCCAGACCTGGTGGCTTGCTTTCTAACTTGCCCTCTCTCTCTTCCTCACTATGTCTCTCTCTGGTCAAGTTAAAATAAGTGAATTAATAAATAAAAATATGTGGTTATCTGTTAAAGATATTTTATAGTTTTATCAACTGGACTAGGGACAAGTGTTCATCTGTTTAAATATTCATTTTGTAAGCTAAATAATGGGATTGAATGTATAAAAGAAAATGAAATGAAAAAATGTAAAAAAACATTTAAAAACAAACAAAAAATAAATGCCAATCTAAAATGAAAAATAAACAAATAAATAAATAATCTAAAACAACAACAGTAAAACAAATCATGTGTTTAAGAAATCTAGGGATTGGCAGGTTGCATGGTGGTTAGGGTGCTGGATTTCACATGCCTAATTGAGCAGTTTGAGTCTTAGACCTAGTGGCTTAATAAACATTCTGGAGCACGTGTGTTAATGTCCAAAATCCTGAGAGGAGAATGGAGGAGAAGGGATTGTGGCATGGCCATCCCTTGTTGGAGGAGGGGTATGATTTCTTACTTTCCCTCTCTCACTCTTTCTTTCTCTCCTCAGAGAGTGCATGTGCCCTATAGCACCACCCCCACTGGAAAAAAAAAAAAAAAGGGAGAGAGAACCTAAGAGCTGACAAAGATCTGGGAGAAAAAAAACAACAAATATCTGTTTGGGGAACAGTCAAAAGTTGTTTCATAACATTTTAAAACCAAAGTTGGCTCAAATAGAAACGATTTCTCCTTTCCTGATAAGATTATTTTTTTCTCCCTTCAACCATTTCAACAGTGCTAAAATAATCTTTACTTCAGGACAGTTAATCCCAAGTTTATCTTCTTGAAGGATCCTTATTAAAACTCCTGCAAGAGTTGGCACTGCGTGGTCCTGTCTCCCCATTATTTCACAACTTCCCCTCCTGGAGATCCCCTCCCACCTTCTTAAAATAGAACCAGATTTCTGGCTCAAGTTGGTGGACAGAGAGTAGATTTCTCGGTGCAAAGGCAGTGGGGGACCCCCACTGAGGTGTAACTCAGGCTAGGGCCTGGGTTTGCCAGAGATGTTGGAGGAAAAGGCCAGCATGAGGAATGAGTCCAGCCACCTGCTTTCTGTCTGGGCTCCCAGTTCCTTGGAATCATCAGAATCCTCCAGATGTAGTTTCATCCCACTAGGATAAGTGGAGCCTAAGCAGAGCCCGTGAGGTCCAATGAGAGTGTCTCACTATCAAAGAGCCTGGCTCTAAGGTTCTCCATGGCTGTGGAGTTCCGTCACCCAAGCAGACCAGAAAGGAAGTGCCTGGGATCTGGTATCGGAGGACACGAATATGTGCCCAGATCTGTCACCCTGTTTGAACTCCCTGCACCTTGGTCTTGTCCTACGTGGTGTAAACCCTATCTCCCTAGTTTTGATAATTACATGATAAAAACATACGATAGGGACCCAAATATGATTTGTCTGAATCTAAATTGAAAGTGCTTCAATTAGTCAAGAGAAGGAGGTTGAAAATCTAATGACAACAAGAAATTCTCCTGTGGAAGTTCATTGTATTTTGTAAGGAGAACTAGCACTACGTCAACTCTCTAAGGTGACGGGATGGCCCATGGGGATGGGAACTGTGGTGAGGCCCTACTTCTTGAGCACCCAATCGCTCTGATAATATTCTCAAAGGGAGATGAGACTCTTTCAGAACAGAACTTATAATAAGATCCCGAACAACCAGAAAGTAGCTTCTTAGTCTTTTTTTCCACTGCTAGTATTTCTAGGAAATTCTCCCTGCTCCTCTCCTTCTTTTTCTTCTTAGCACTATCATCACATATAGTCATTCATGCACATGCACACATACACACATACACGCACACACATGCTCACAAGTATGCACCCACATGCTCACTAATTCAAACACTCACACGTGTATACAGACACTCACACCTATGCTCAGAAATGCATGCATCACACATACTCATTCATGTATACACACATATCCACGCACATACCCTCACACACGTACACACTCACACACACACACTCACATACACACATACACACCTGTCCAGAGTTTAGTTCTTTTTGAGAGCTCTAAATTTTACCTGAAGAGCAGGAAATCCACAGGCCACGTAATCATCTTTTCAGATGTCTTAACGCAGCCTGTCTGATTGCCTGGTCTCACAGAAGCCAGAGCAGCAGGCTTGCTGAGGCTAAGTCTTTTGCTGACTCGTTTGCAGCAGAACCTTTGTAGCCTAATATCAAGGACTTGTGAGTCTTTCTCCCCGCCTTCTTCTCCTGCCTCCCAAATATGTACCTCGTGTTTCTGCAGCCTGGGGATGCATTCCTACCATCCACACCTCAAGTTGCTGAGATGTTTTCTTGGTCGTGTGTATCTCTTCTCTTTGCCATCCACTATACAACCTTTGCTGAGCCCCTTCCAGGTGCCAGATTCTGCGCTTCTGGCCAGGTCTGGGGAACTGATACCCAGAAGTCTCGCTGGCCTCAAGGACTAACTTTCAACTCTTCATGGCTTAGCTTAAAACATTGCTTCTTCTTGGAAACATCTCAGGGCATCCTTTCTCCAGGCCCAGATGAAAGCGATCACTCCCCTTAAGGTTCCCTGCTACCTTCGTTCCTACAGATCAACTTCTAATTTTCACCCCAGCCCTAGGGCTTCATTGGTGCTCCCTGCGTGCTAGAAAAGGGCTCCACCAATCAATAGCATTGATGATCCCTGGGGGCCACCTTCAATCCCTCTCTGTCCTTCTTACAATAAACCCAAACACTGCCAAATCTAAGCTTTTTACCTCCTAAATCTCTCTCAAGTTTCCTCTTCTCTCCAGTTTTATTGCCATCATCTTGGTCTAAGCTACTATTGACTCTTGCCTGGACCATTGAAGTAGAGTCCTAGTCACTCACCCTGATTCCACTCTTGTAGTTCTTTGTTTGTTTGTTTTTTTTTTTTTTTTTTAGTTTTGCTACAAGGTGTGTGCATTTGCCAGAGAGAGTACAGAGAGAGATAAAGTGAGAGATCACCCCCTGAGGGGATGACCATGCCATAATCCCTTCTCCACTATTCTCTCTGGATTTGGGGCATGCATGTACACGTGTCCAGAGTGCTGCTGGGTACAGGATTCACACAACAGCCGACCATGTGGGAGTCCAGTGCCTTAACCTCTATACCACCTGCTGGTCCTGTTTCCATTCTTAATATTGTGTCATTCAGTCACCTCATAGCCCAGGGCAATATGTAAAGTAAGTCCCTAGTTGACACCACCACCCAACTATCTCCCACTTCGGGCGTCAAATGCTTCTGGGTTTCTACAGCTCTGACATGAGATACCAAGACCACTGCCCACCTGGGCAGCCCTGATTCATGCCATGCACCCTTGTGTTCCATAGCATTTTAAGTTTCCAAAACTCACTCTTCTTCAGGCCTGCGTACATGCTGTTTTAGCAGTCAGAAATACTCTTTCCTCTGCTAATACCGCCTGCTTTCCATCAGCTTTGTTTAATTATTACATTTGTGGAGAAGCTGTCCTGAACCTTAATGCTAAATCAGGCCACCCTCATGAATGGTGCAGGCCACCTTGGGGGGGGGGTGGTTCTCAGGCCCTGGACATTCTTGCATTTGGAGGTCTCTTCCTCAATTAAAAATGATTTCACAATTGTTACAAAGATGAATGTAATCCAGGCGAAGTTCATTATTATCTAGCCACTATCATATTCTTTTTTTTTTTTTTTCCTCTCTCTCTTTACTTTAAAAGAAACGAAAGCCAAAAGCTTTTCATGGGCCCCTGGAAGTCTCCTGGGCACTGTGCCTCTGTTCCTGATGGAGATGTCGGCTCTCCTGGGTCAAACTTTCATTGCACTTGGCATCAGGAAAGTTTAGTTACTGGAGTGATTTTCCTAATTAATGCCAGTGTCTGCCTCTGAGCTCCCGGAGGGTCAGGGCCATGTCTATCTTCCTCAGTGCCGAATCCTGAATCCCCAGCAGCTAGCCAGCGCCAGGCGCCACACATGGGACTGGCCGGGGAATGGCAATTGGATGAGGAAATGACAGGCCGGTCTCCTTTATCAGATGCCCAGTGTGGCATGGTCCAGGAAAGACCCCCTTCTCCTCTCCACCCAGAGTCTGATGTCGTAAGTCATATAAGCTTTGCAGAGAGAAGGCTGCTGTGGTTCTTTTATAGCAGCTCTGTGGCCTCAGTGGGGAGCGATGGCTAAACTGCTCTGGGCTGAACTGCAGAGCAAGATGCTGTGTCCAAGTACTGAACAATAGCATCGCGCTTATATGTTGCATGAAGGTACGCCAAGGGCCAACATTCAGACGGAGTCATATTGCCGCCAGCAGCACCTTGTGGCTTTGTAGAAGGACCTTGGGGAAGCAATTTCTGGACATAGCTGCCTCCTGTTACAGCCGCTTCCTGCAGAGGAAGGGGTAGCAGGGCTAGGAGCCTTTGGGAGCCTTTTCCATCAACAGCTGAACTGTTTGCTATGACGACAGTTGGGGAGGTAGATCCTGCCCTTTCACTTGGACTCCAGGGCTTGGGGCGGGGGCTGCTGTAGGGCCCTCCACTTCCTACAGGCTGCAGAGCGATGACTACCGGGATTGATCAGCCCACATTTTTGCATACCAGAGTCCTGGGCACAGCAGTCTGACCTTCAAGTGATGAGAATGACAGGCAACCTGACCCTTGACCTCCCCCTGCTCACTGCTCCCCAAGCTGTGATTATTTTTAATTTTGATGACGTTCATTTGGGAGAAGGCAGTCCAGGAGAGCTACCTGATCCCACCCAGTGCTAGATCCCAGCCGGGACTGGCTCTCTCAAGGCAGGGTAGACATGGAGCATCAGAGTCTCGTGAATGTGGCGTTGAGCTCACCTCTCAGCAGCTGCTCATGAAATGTGGACAAGTCACTTAACCTTTCTGGGAGGATTAGAGGAAATAGCGTAGATGGAGGTTTTGTATGTGCCTGACACACAGCCAGGTGTTAAATGCTGACTGCTATGACGATGACAAACATTTAGTGTGCTGGCTTCATCATGACGTGAGAATGATTGCTGTGATGAAGCCCGAATTGGCCATTTAATTCTCCCACATTCTTCTAGAGTCCATTTCTGAAGAGTCCAAGATCCAGACAGGCCAAGAGGGTAATAAAGGCTGCTGTGTTGTTCGGGGGATTTTCTCAACAGGAGTGCTCAGTGACAGGATGGACTTCAGTAAAGGCCACTTCTGACTGCCCAGAAAGGCCACAGATTCAGCGTGCTGAAGGGAAACGAAGGATCCTTGCAAAACAGTCATTTTCACAGAGGTCTGAATAAAGCAAGACAGAGGCAGGGAAGGACCCAGTTCCCAGACCCACAGGGATTCCTGG
>NW_006159850.1:8898006-8939754 GCF_000334495.1 Tupaia belangeri chinensis | reverse complement strand
CCTGGAAGGAGACAGTGAGAGGTTGCCATGCCCATTCTGAGTATGGCATGAGTTGGGAACTGTAACACACTCTCAGATCCCCAGTTCTTCTCCCTCCACACCTTGTCCCCTCTGCACACACTCACCACCCTGGAATTGGACAGTCAGGAGCTGCTGCATGCCAGGACTTTCTCTCCCACACTGGGCCATCTGGGTGCTATGTACCCCAAAGGGCATGATGATAAATCTTTGCCTGAGGTCTCAGTAAGCGATAATGCCACCAGTGCCAGTAACCTCAAAAAACATGTCTGATCATTGTGCCACAACAAGAAGTTCTGGGGTACACAGAACATTTCTCTAAGAGGACACCAGTGTTTGCAGACAACATTCTAGAGGAAAGGATGGTCTAATACACTGTCCTCTAAGTCGGTGAGGTCATCTACTCAACCACGAATGTTGAGTGAGCTCACCATGATGTGCCTGGGGGTGGGTTATGTTGGGGATAAAACCAGCCACAATTCCTGTTCTTGGGATGTATCCAGCCAAAAAGGAAAATTCAGATAGCAATTTAATAACCATCTAAATCAACCCTGATTTCTCCTGGAATGAGTGCTATAGAGCAGGACCATGTCAACATCTCAGGCACCCATTTCTCATCTCACAACTTGGTCCATTTGTTTATTTCATGAGAGACACAGGGACTAAGACAGTACCTCTATCAGAGTTGACTTAATCCACCCCCAGTGTCAACCAGCCCAAGATCATGGGTCTGCACATGCCCAGCATACTCAGGAGGTCTCTAGTCACAAACCCAGAACCTTCCCATTTGGGTCAGCATTGCACTGATGTATTTTATTGCTGTGCTACCATTGGCTCCTGGACTCACATCATAAAAGAGGCACTGATACTCAGGAGAGATTCTAGAAGCAGGTAACCATGTGGATGGTGGATCAGCCAACTGTTTCATGTGTGAAACTGCTGGAAAGTGAAAGGATAAGAGCCCAGAGAAGAGAAGAACCTGAGATGTTAGATTGCCATCTTATGCCATGTGAAGAGCCCTCCATGGGGGAACACTACTGGGCCCGGGCAGTGTCACTCTAGAGTCATTCTGAGTACAACCAGAGGGAAGAACATGGTGCAGTGGGTAAAAAGGAGTGGGGATGGTTTTCAGGTCCACATAAAAAAAGGCCTCTCAGCTCCTGGAATGATCACCTCAGGACACAGGGAGCTGTCCATGGAGGAGACCCGTGGTCTCACTTCTGTCTATCAGCCACCCTATCCTCATGCTCAGGATCAGCTCCAATGAAAAAGATGTCCATGTATTTCAATTGTTCACCCCATCCTTCTGGACCCCTTCGCTTCTTTCCTGCTTCATATCCTGCTATCCCTCTGTTTCAGCCCTCCTGGGGAGTCTCACCTGGACTGTCTCCCATCTGCACCCTTCCAAATGTGCACAGATGATGCTCCTCTGGGGTCAGCTGAGACACGGTTATAGACACAAGCATGGATTTTGTAGTAAGACCAGCACGAGTTTAAATCTCAGCTCTACCACTAAGTCATGTGGCTTTATGCTAATGGCTTCTTTGAGCCTGTATCTGTGTCTGTAAAATGGAGGTGATGACACCACCCATCAGGATTGTTGTGAGGTATTAGATGAGATCAGGCATGGAGACCCACAGGCTCAGAGTAAATCATCTACTTTCACTTTTCTGGAATAGCAATCAACCAGTTTAGCTGAATCCTTGTATTTTTTTTTTTTTTAATCGGGGGCAAGCAGACCCAACTTGTGGAAGATCAAAGCAAGGCCTTTTCTGCAGGCTCTGTAAATGATATGGGGATTGTCATCAATTCTCAGAGAATAGGTAGGATCCACTTCAAGGAGTAGCAGGATGAGGGCTTGACCTGCCACAAAGATGAGATCATAGCCAACACAGTAGGAATGCCTCTGGAACACAAACCTACCCTTAGTTAGAGTGTGCTGGAGTTGCTCACTCCATGAGAGCTGATTGTGTACCTCTCTTTCTAACATGTTTAGTGACTTCATGCTGTTGGCTGGAAATAAGCCATGGTAGAAGCATTTACACCATAGAAATTGGCAAAAGTTATACATCATGATTCTTCTATCCCTGAAAAGTTTGTTATTAAACATATTCCAGCATATCACTACCTTCAACGGTAGGCAAAAAAAGAGGCTCAAATCACAGAGCTCACCTTCAAAATCTTTGTGTTCCTAAGGAAAAGGAATGAATAGTGCAGATAAACACCAAACTCCACAGCATCTTCTTCTGCCTTGCGTTGATGTATAAGGAAGAACTAGTCTCAGTGGGCACCAAGGATCTATGTCCCTCTCTGTTGTCTTCTCATTAGAATAGCAGAGGGTGCCTACCCAGGTTGTCACTTAAAAACTATTCACATCTGTAAAGGGCTCTCAGAACCCCTTATCTGGGTGGACCCAGGAAAGATGCAGGGCTTGCAGATAACTGAGAGCAAGCAGCACCTGAGAAGCCAGGCGCCTGGGCTGAAGCCTCTCAATAATTCACCATTTCCTTATAGGGACCAGAGGAGGCTGAGGCATGGTGTTGAAGTTTGATTAGTAATAAGAACATAGCAGCTTAACCTCTAACATTTAGCACTCTCCCCCAGATCGAATTACTGATCTCTATCTGGGTGAGCCATGCTAGCCGACTGCCCAGGAACATTACACCTCTCTAAAAGCTGTCAGTCTCTGTCACTGTCTTTGCACAATGGAACCCATAGCTATTTTTAAAGGACTGTGTCACCTTTCAAGAGAAATTGTGATTGATTTTTTTTTTTTTTGGTTGTTT
The DNA here is from genome assembly GCF_000334495.1 of Tupaia belangeri chinensis. Classification (NCBI taxonomy): domain Eukaryota; kingdom Metazoa; phylum Chordata; class Mammalia; order Scandentia; family Tupaiidae; genus Tupaia; species Tupaia belangeri. The sequence continues at coordinate 8,936,950 of NW_006159850.1, read as the reverse complement.
CATACACAGATTCGATGGTCGGTGGTCTTTCATCTCCCAAGGTGAAACTGGGTGCTTGATTCCCCACAGGCCAACATTATTTTGATTTTTATTGTAGGGAGACTATGAGGGAGCCAAGATAAATAAGATACATACCAAATATCCAAGTGTCCACAGAAACTCACATTTGGAGAAAGAAAAGGAATGGAACAGAAGGGAATGCACATGCAACTATTGGGTGGCAAACACATGACCAGAGTCACCACTGTTTTGTTTTAACCTTTCCTAAATTCTGCAACAAAAGGATCGTTAGACCCACTTGCAAATGATTCTGACTCGAGGGTAGGCTCTGGATCCAAACCCTCTGGTTTATAATCACAGCCTGACTTGGAAGCCACTTCCTGTTTGTGACCCTGTCCCTCAGTTTCCTCATCTTCGAAAGGGTAATTTTAACAGTGCTTACCTCATCATAAAGCTGTTTGGGAGAATTAAATGTTAGTTCACTTTAAGTCTTTAGAAAAGTGCTCTGAAAATAGCAAGTGACCCATAAATAGTTGTTGTTGTTTGTGTATTTTATGAGGTAGGTCTAGTGCTTACAACTTTTCAAGTGCTGTACTGACTTTATTCTCCAATTTATTTACATGGATGTCTTGTAACATATGCCTCTCCACTTTTCAGAGGGAGATAACAGTGCTTGCCTCAATGGATTTTTTGGGGGATTGGGAGGATTAAATTGAGATTCTTACTTTGATCAGTGAAATTTGAGCAGAAGTGAAGGATGATGCTTTCTGGTAGAAGTGTTAAAAGTCAAGATATAATCTTCCATGCTATCCTTCCCTCTCCCTTTATAACTGGTAACTTCCAGATAGGGGTTATTTTTCGTTGGGTTGCTGAGATGAGAAAGATGTGGAGCCAGAGATGTCCATGGACCCGTGGTGGACAGAGTATGAACAAGAAATAACTCGGTGTTCATTTAAGCCATTGAGATTTGGGAGTTGTTTCTTACTGCAACATAGCCTGGCCCATACAAACTCTGGCCCATACAGACTGCTGTGAAGACTTACTTATAAAGAACAAGTGCATTTCAGTGTCTGGTATGCAGTAAGTTCTCCATCAATATTAGTTGCTGTTGTTGTTCTTTCCCATGAGAATGCTATTGAAAATGCAAGAATTGTTTCCCCCTCTCTCTCACAAAGAATAATTTCCCCCAAGTCATCACTTGATTTTTCACTGTACTTTGATTCTCCCTGAGAGTGCAAAGATCAGCCTTGCGCAGATGGAATCTTCCGCACTTTGAGTCACATTTCTCCCCCACTTGAGAGAGTTCTCCTCTTTCTGTCAATCCTCTGGGTGCTTTCACTTTGCTGAACACCCACTTCCTTGAGGAAGTTCGCTCTCCTGGCCCGGCTGCTCAGATGATACCCTTGTTATTGATCGGTTGTGCCTTGTCTCATGGCAGCCGCCGGTTGAAGCCATGGGTAGGGGGGGGAGGCTACTTTCTGACTGTGAAGACTGCAGTTGTCACCAGGAGGCTCAGGGAATGAGATGCTGAACAGAGATAGGGCTGCTAGTCTGTCGACTTGAAGGGGTCAAAATTTTGAAGCCAAGTTGAGGCTCTAGGAAGTCATCTATTACCTTAAAATAGCTTATATTGAGGGAAATAAACATTGAAATCATCACATGTGATGAAATCAATGATTTGACACCCTCAGAGACAATGTCAATGTGTGGGAAAGAACTGCTTCTTCATCACATATGGAGAAACATCTCTGCACTTTGGATGTTTCCTCGTCTGAAGGGATCCTGACTCTCCTAACCCAAGTGACATGAGCACCTGTGTTGAGTGTGAGCTCCCTTCCAAAGTGGCTCATTACCTCCTTGCACTAACCTCAATGGTCGGACCGTTCTTCTCAAATTCACGTGTTGAGATTTGGTTGTGATAGGATTAAGGGGGTGAAAACTTTATCAGACTATGGTGTTAAAGGTGGGATATTTGGGAGGAGATTAGGATCCAGGTGAGGCCCCCATTATTGAATACTAATGAAGTTATAAGGGGACACAGAGACATAGGGCAGAGACATGCTCTTGCTTTGCCTTGTCATATGATGTCTTGTGCCACCTTGGGACTTCGCAGAGTCTCCGGCTACAAGAAGATCCTCCCAGGAGGTAAGTCCCGGACCATGGACCTAGGAGCTAAATAAACCTCTGTTAACTCACAGGTCTCAGGTAGTTCTCCTGTTAGGAAGACAACAGACTAGACCACTAACTTTACTTGGTGTGTATTGTCCATGTTAGTCCTTTTACAAATAAGGAAATTGGGGTTGCTAGGCAGTTAAACAGCCCAAGACCACCTAATTAGTGATCAGCAAGGCTAAGAGTCTAGCTCAGTTTCATCCATTTCAAAAGCCACTCCTCACCTGCTGCATCAAGTTTTGATTTTTCCTAGATTGTCTGATCATAATAACTACCTGGAAACTTGTAAAGGTTTAAGGGGGCAGGGTGGGGACGGGCGGAGATCCTCCGTGAGACATTCTGGTTGAGGAGATCTGTGGCAGGGATGAGAAGGAATCTGTGATTTTAGCCCACTCTGGTAATTTTTGTTTCTTTGTTTATTTTAGTGAGCCAGAGACAGAGAGAAATAAACACCCTTCACAGGGTTTCATTACGCCACCATGTCGCCCTGCAGCCTTCCAGCCAGCCAGTGTCAAAAGCACATGTGACTCCTGTGTTTCAGGTTGGCCCAGGATCTGAGCTGCTGTCCTCATATGCTTCCACAGTGCAGAGCAGTGCCCTCCAGCCTGCGCCACTGCATAGGGCCCCTAGTGATCGCTACGGCCAGGGGAGTTTAGGAATCACTGGCTGACAGAGCTGGCTTTGTAAGTGAGAGACCTATGAAGGGCTGTGGCTATAGCTTAACACGGCTGTCCTTGACCTGAAATTCTGAATAGTTTCATCTGTGAGTTTGTGTTTCATGAGTGAAATCCAACGGGACCATGAAGCATATGTGGAGTAGAGGAGATGCACACGATACGTGTGTCTCTGCCAACCCTTAACACCCTATTTGCATGTGGCATTTTTAATGCCCAGGAACAACGGATCCTAGTGACTCATGACACATGTAAGTTTAGTGACACTCAAAGCATGTTCAAGGAAAGTGTGTCACATCTATAACTAGTAGGCAAAGGTGATGACAACCCTAAGAGTCAGGCTTTCCATTCAAACCAGAACTAGCTTGGAGCCCAATAGGAAGGCGAGGGCATTCTAAGAACACAAATGACCCAGCAGCCCTATCCTAGACGTCTGTACTCATGTTACTCCCTGTGATATTTAAGTTGAAAATGAAGTGGAAAAAAATGTTGGGCGACCATAGTTTCTTTTCCTTCAGTCCTTCCCTCCTTACCAGTGAGGCAAAGGTGAAGAGTGCAGGTGGAATGGGGTGTATCAACAAGTGAAATATGGCAACATTGTGTGGTGCCGCGTTTCCATCGTCCTGGTAGGAACCAGGTGCACGTGTGTGTACAAGCTACCAATTCTGGAATTCTGCTCATGTTTGCATTTAAACATTGTAATTAAATAATATAAAGGTGAACATTCAAACCAATACTAATATTTGAAAATTGTAAGTTTTTAATTCTTAGAATGACATTAAAAACCAATTTTTAAAAGATTATAATAAAGGACCAGCAGATGGCATAATGGTTATGTAGCTGAACTACCACATAGTTGATCACAGTTCAAGTCCCGGACCCGGCAGCATAAAGCTCACACTGGGCACATGTGTAGGTATGCCCAAATCCTGAGAGGAAAATGGAGAAGGTATTATGGCATGGTCATCGTCCTGGGGCTGATTTCTCGCTTTCTGTCTCTATGTCTCTCCAGTGAGCACACACACCCTGTAGCAAAAATCTCTTTTTTAAAAAAAATTTTTTTAAAATGATAATGAATCAGGATCAGCAGATGGTGTAATGGTTACATCACTGAACTCCCATGTAGTCAACTGTGGTTTGAGTCCCAGACCTGACGGATTCAAACTCACGCCAAGCATGCATGCATGTGTGCCCAAAATCCTGAGAGGAGAATGGAGGAGAAGGGATTGTAGTGTGGCCATCCCCCACAGGGGGTGATTTCTCACTTTCTGTCTTTCTGTCTCTCTCTGTCTTTCTGGCAAGTGCATGCACCATATAGCAAAAATCTATCTTAAAAAAATAAGATAAAATAAAGATTATAGTGATTCACAAAGTAGACCATGGGAGAAAGGCTTAATATCTTAGCACTATCAGAGATACGTTTTTCCTGTTTTGTTTTGTTTTAAATAAAAGTCTCACCTTTTCTTTTTGCACTGGGTCTCACAAATTTTTAGCTTGTCTTGCTTGCTGGTCAAAAATCTAGATGGTTATTTTGTTTTCATTTCTGTCTTGACCAAGGTAAGCTTTTTGTAAAAAAAAAAAATATTATTTTTTCATTTTTTTATTATCATCATAATCTTGTTTATATTACATTGAATTGCATATAACTTTACAGTGTATTACATTGCTTTTTCAAAAGGGAATGCCATGCATGTCAGTCAATACAGAGACATTAATTTTGGCCTAGTCCTCTTTTGGAATTGCAGTCATGACCTCTATGAATCAGATAAGTAGTGGAGAGAAAATCAACTTCTAAACTAGCTGGTAGCAGCCATTCCCTAGACAACCCAACCTCAGGTCACTCTGGGCTAGTGTGTAGGCTTACCCAGAGTCCTTATGGGATGGAAAAAGGAGGAGAGTATAGGGGCGCTTTCTCTCTCCTTTTCTCTCTCTCTCTGGAGAGCACAGATGTCCTCTGGCAATTTTAAAAACAGCCGCAGGTGCCTAGTGGTTATGCTATTGAAAAGTGCAGAGGTAGTAAATGCAAAAAGTCCAGCACATTGTAGGCATTCAATAACCTGGCACTTCAGTACTATTTCACACCTCTTCTGCAAGGACTTTGTAAAGCTAGACTTTTCTTAGGGTCCTTCAGCTCTTTCCAGAGGTTAAATACTTAAAAAAAAAAAAAAAAAAAAATTAGCCCAGACACTACCCAGACCAATCTGCGAAGCCTCGCCTCACTACACACTCCATTTGTCCAATGAGTGACAAGTGCGGAAAGAGCCAAACTGAATGACTCCCCACAATCTCACAACCTGGTCAAGGCTGGAGGATTCATTCTGCTCCTGGTTCCCCTGAGAGGTGGGAAGGTAGGAAGAAGGGTTCTCTGGCTACAGAATGCAGCACAGTGATAACACAGACAGGGGTTTGTAGAGGGCCAGGCTGGTTTCTGTCTCGACTAGGAGCTGACACGTTCATCTCCCTAAAGCTCCTTTTATAAAAAGCTTCTGAGTAAGCCATGTCTCCAGAACCTGAAGCTTAAGTTTTTGTTTGCTTAAAAAACATCTACCAGAGGAGCCAGTAGGTGGTATAGTGGTTAAGGTGCTGCACACCCACATGGCTGACAGTGCTTTGAATCCTGGACCTGGAAGCTTGAAAATCATGCCGGGAGCATGAACGTACATGCCCCAAATCCCAGGAGGAGAATGGCAGAGAAGGGGCTTCAGTGTGACCATCCTCCCAGGTAGTAATTCTCATTTTCCTTCTCTCTCCCTCCCTCTGGAGAGCACACACATCTTATGGGAAAAAACATCCACAAGAAAGGGAAAGTTGGGAAGTTATGAGGAGATGGTAGACTATCTAATTTTGAGTAATCAAGACAAGATTGAAGGCCTTTACTAGAGCTTACATTCCATGCATCTAGAATTGTGGATTTTACATAGTGATTCTCCTGAGAGCAGTGGTTTTCAGCATGTGACTATGAAAAATAGAGTGATCTTAGTTAGTTTTCACAAAGGAGACACAGAGTACTTGTAAGTGTTTATGATCTAAACACATGTGACTGGAAACATCCTGCATCTTCTAGAGTAAGCTCCTAAGTCCTCCTTCAAGGTCCCCACTAATATGACCCCTGCTACCCACTGGCCTCATTTTCTACTTCTGTCTCCCTCACTCTGCTCACTCCAGCCACCATGACTAGCTAATGCTTCTAGAATATGCCATTGCCCCTGGGCATTTGCACATGGTCTTCCCACTGATGCCTCATCACTTCTAGTCTTTGCTCAAAAGCCAACTTCCCAGACAAGCCTTCCTTAACTCCTCTCTGCCAATTTAAGATGGAACCCTTCACTTCTGACTTGGTGTCACCTCTCCTGCTTACATTTCTCCATTTGACATCTTTTTTTTTTTTTTTTTTGCCATAAGGTGCATGTGCTTGACAGAAATAGAGAGACAGCAAGAGCGAAAGAGAGGGAAAGCAAAAACTCACCCCCAATGGGAGATAGCCATGCCGTAATTCCTTCTCCAGTCTCCTCTTGGAATTTTGGGCACACACACATATGCATCCAGTTTGATTTTCAGGTCACTGGGTCTGGGACTCTAACCATGGTCAGCCATGTGGGAATCCAGTACCTTAACTACCATGCTATCTCCTGGCCCCTGAAATCTCACTTTTTAATAAGCTGTGCAGGGTTTTGTCTGCCTTGTCTGTCTGCCTCCTTCTATTAGACAAGAGACTCCACGAGAGCAGCAGTTCAATCTCTCCTGTGTTCTCTGCTGCGGTCAGCTCTTAGAACAGTGCCAGACATGTCGCCCAAGAAGTGTTTGCTGAATGAATGAGCTCACTCTCATTTAACCCTCATTATCAACTCTTCACAGTCAGTTTTGCAAATGAGACAAGCAGGCCTTGGAGAAGTTAGCTCTCTGAAGTTTCACAGTGAGTAAGTAGAAGAGCTGCACTCATTAATTTAGATAAAACTACTTTTGGTGCATTCACTATGTCCTGGGAGCTAGGTTACAGGAGTGAACGACACAGACAAGAGTCTTGTGTGTGGAACTAACATTCTAGTGACTCCAGTCAATCTCAGGAGTCAGATTCAAGCCTATCTCACCCCAAAGCTCATCCTTTTCTATGACCAACATTACTGCATCCCAGAAACGAGTTCTGCTTTTCTTCAAGATGGGAGGATACTCTGATGTCACAAATTCTGAGAGAAAGAAGGTGTATTCCAATGGCGTGCATTTAATTCATTCATGCATCGGCAAATATTTCCTTTTTTTTTTTTTTTTTTTCTCTCTAGTGGCCTGGAGATCCTTTCACCCAAGACTTAAGCTTCTGTGTGGAGGGAAGCAGCTTTAACAAACTGTAGTGTTTCAAAAGTAACGTGTCAGGGGACCAGCAGATGGCATAATGGCTATGTTGCTGGACTCTCATGTAGTCAACCACGGTTTAAGTCCCGGACTTGGTGGCTTAAACTCACGCTGGGTGCATGTGTGTGTGTGACCAAGATCCCGAGAGGAAAATGGAGGAGAAGAGATTGTGGCGTGGCCATCACCCCCGGGAGTGATTTCTCGCTTTCTGTCTCTCTGTCTCTCTGGCAAGCACAGGTGCCCCATAGCAAAAACCTCTCCAAAAAAAAAAAAACCCCAAAAAAAAAAAAAAAAAAAAAGTAACATGTCAGAAAGCAGCCTAAAGTCTAAGGCCAGAAGGCAAACTGACAGTCTCATCCATTATAAACACTTTCATCGTCCCACGACGGGTCAAGGCTTGGCAGGCAGAAACACCCCAGCTAATCTCAGATCATGGAAACCCTGGACAAGCATGGACTGTTGTGACCTGAGTCCCAGCTGGAATGAGGCACAGCTTGAAAGGGAACTGAAATTCAGCAAATGCCAGGCCTTCAAATCCTTAAAGATGGCTTCTCCCACAGCAAGGTAGCTGCTCTTGCGTTGGAGCTCACTAGAAAGGGCATGGAGGTGACTCAACTAGAGCCTGAAATAAAAAATGCTTTTAAGTGGAACCTGACTCACCCACGTGACTAGTTACTGGGTCATCCCAAAGTGGCATAGGACATCACTCTTCTCCAAGTTTCCTTCTTCAGGAGGCTACCTGACAAAGTCATGATTGGGGGTTTCCACGAGGGAAAAGGAAGGTATTGAGACTTTCCCTCAGGGCTGGGAACAGGTGGAGAAATGTCATCGAGAGGTGTTTGGGTTTTGATTCCTTCTCCTCGGTCTGAGATTGGAGATTATCTACTGATAGTTCACAGTGGGCAAGGATGACAAGCAATGAGCTGGCCTCATGGCCCAAAAGCCCTTCAGACACCCCCAGATCTGGAACACTCAGTGCGCTAGGGAGCTGGAACATGTCCTGGTCTTGGACAGAGATGAATTTGAACTTCGCCTAGGGCTAGGTGGCTTACTTCTCCATGCTTCATATTTTCTTGTCTGTTTTAACATGGCTAAGCAACATTCACCTGAAAGTGTTGCCATAAAAGCAAAAAATGAGTCTATGCACGTGTCAGCATCCCATGGAGTCCCCACACATTGTAAAGTTTCAATAAATATTTGTTAAGAAGCAGAAAAACGTTTTCCCCCAAGGGCAAGGCCAGTTTCAGGCTATCACTTCCTTGTTACTAGACAATCTGGTTCGGCTCTAGGTTCCAGATGGCTTTTTGTTTCATTCAAGAGCCGTAATTTCAGTCAGCCCGGGTCATAGACAGCAACGTGCCAAGCCCTCGTGGGGGAGTGAGGATGGGAAGACCTGCCCAGAACAAACAAGCTTAGGAACTAGAGGAGCAAATGCATAACAGGCAAGAAAGATTTTTTTAATAATAGATGTTAAAAAAAATGAATTCAAACAGAGAAATATACCCACTGAATAGGGATGAGCGTAATGTCTATCATGGACTGTGATATATATCTGCTCGGAGACCAGCTCGACAAAAGGCCAAATTTTCTTAAAAGCATGTTAAAATATTAATAGAGATCTGAAACAGTTTTCTTGCAACTGCTGCCAGTCTTTGGCAAGATTACATCAGACTGGAAAAAGTAGGAGAGACGCTGTAATGTCTTAGCCGTGGTGACCTACTGGGGCACCTTCCCATCCACTCCAACAGGGCCGGCTGCGGTCTACTGGGCAAGCCCCCGGCAGGCTCAGTCCATGTGAATCAGAATGATTGAGAAATTTCACATTTGACCTCAGGAGCTGTGATTCACCCCCTCCAGCATGTTCTGAGATTTCTTATGCAGCTTACAAAGGCCTGTTTGGTTTGGTTCCAACCTTTCCTCACCTATTTTCCTTTTACTGGAGGGCCTTTAACCCACTCTTGCTCTTTCTAGAACATTCTTTCCTCCCCTTAATTCTAGTATTTGTTTCCATTCACCTAGCTCTCTGCTAAAGAGTTTTTCCCTCTACAGCAACCTCAGCTATTTCCTGTAAGATTTACATAGACCTAGATCCCCTGCCCTTTTCTGGTTTTAGATTAGCCATTCTGCGCAGATGGTTATGAGATTTCTCAAGCTCTCATATAAGCTCTATAAGGTCAGAGGTTGCATCTCTTTTCTCTCCTATTGCATCAATAGCACCCAGTTGAGTAGAGAACCAATAAATAACTGTGACCGAAATAATAAATTCAAGGAAATTGCCCATTACTCCAAGAGAACCATGTCAGCCTTCACAATCCTGAGAGTTGGGGGGATTTGTTGTGATGTTTTATTAACCTTATTGATTTAATCCACCAATCAACTCCTCAGTCTTCTTTGCCTTGTCAGTGTAAACACATCAAGGAAAAGAGAAAAATACGATGTGGGAGATCTTTGGCCCAAAGGTGATAAACACATTGGGGTGTAGTTAACTCATCCCCCATTAATTCCTTCTTCATAAGTCAGTCATCCTCATGCCTTCTTTCCAAGACCTCTTGGAATCAATGGCGCCATTCTCCCACTGGTTTCCCAAGCTCAGTGGTGTTGCCCTTGGCAATTCCCTTTTCTCTCACCTTCTGCAGCTGGGAGGCTCTGTCGAGTTCTGCCGTCAAACCCCAGCTTCCCACCACTTGCCCTTTTCTTCCCAGCCTTGGTTTCTGCTTTGAGTCTGACCCAGACATTTCTCTCCTAAAGTGCTGTGACAATCTTCTTTTCACTTCTTGCAAGAACCTGGTCTGGTGTACTTTTTTTTTTTTTTCTGGTGACACCTGGTGATATTTCTAAGTTACAAAGTATCTACTCAGCAAGTATTTATTGATGATGCTATTACAAGACAGCCACTGTGAAGACACTGGGGATATAAGGTTGTTCATGATCTCCCAGGGAAGACAGGTGTGTAACCACTGGTGGAATTATAGGGGGAAAGGAGTGACTGCTACCACAGAGGGATGGCAAGAAAATAGCCTGGAAGTTGGAAGAGGTCATTTATTTTCTCTCTCCCTCCCTTCCATCTTCCCTCTCTGTCTTTGTTTTTCTTTTTGTCTCATTCATTCCTTCATTCATTCAGAAACCACTGCTCAAGACAGACCAGATAGATGAAATATGTTAAACAGCAGGGACAGGATATAGAAATGAACATGATATAAAATCACCTCGTTAATGACACCTTCTTAATGTGCAGATATGCACATTCATGTGCATGCATAATCCTACCTGCATCTGCTCTAGTGTTAGTTCTTCTAGGACCAGGAATATACATGTAATATCTCCTAGCCCTCAGTGTTCAACATAAAGCTGAGACAGAGTGAGTCCTGGTGGGCACTTGTGGAATGAAGGGAGGAAGGATGGAGGTAAAGGCATTGCTGGTCTAGTGAGGAAAGTCAGCGGGCATTTTCAGAACTGGTCCCTGTCAGCAGGAGAGTTGAGATGCCTCATGTTGGATAGAAAATACCCTGTGATCCAGAGACAGGGATCTTACAGTTCTGCCTACATAAAGGGGCTCAAGGCATTGGTTCTGTCTCGCTAAGAAAAGCGAATTCCTCCTCTCTTCAAAAGTCTTTTCATTCTCCATCATGCACATCCCAGATGCCCACACAGTTTGTAAGGAGGCAGGCCTCCCTGCTCTCCATAAGAGAAAGAAATTGGCCTCACTGATTCCATGTTAACTTGAAATTCTTTCCCAGGGGGCATGAAGAAGGAGAAGGAGGAGAAGAAGAAGAGGATGGAGGTGGAGGAAGAGGAGGAGGAGAAGGGGACGAGAAAGAGGAAACCGATGATGATAATGAAGGTGAGGACAATGCTGATAGCTGCATTTGCTGCACATCCATACGCCCAGCATCACCCCCGGCAGCGACTTTGGCCTCCTAGTAAAGAGGAATTATTAGTACAGTATCACAAATGGGGGTGCTGGAGTTCAGGGATTTTAAAAGCACACAAAAATCAGAAAACTTGAAGTTTACACCTGATGAAACAATCACTCTTTTCTCTGCCCACCTACATTTTGGCAAATCCCACTTTTCTCCCCCATGGTTTCCAGGCACTGAACTCACAATGTCCTGGGAAGTATTGAATAATGGTGAAGAGATAAGAGCATTCATAAGCAAGTAAGTGCACATGGGTGGAATCAGAACATATCAGATAGCATGCAGGAGATGTGGGTGGGAAGAAACGTGTTAGCAACAAATTCCCCACAAGAGAAAACAAGTGAACCTAACAGTTCACTTTCTGTATCCTGAGAGAGCTTTCATAGACTTCTTTCAGAATCTTGCCCCTGCTGGGGAGAACAGTGAGGCAACAGTGACTCGATGCATTGTTGGATAGAAAGAAAGAAAAGTAAAAATCAGAGAAAGAGAGAAATTATTCCAAAAATTAGGATTTTTGTTGGGTTCAGGTTAGATTTCCCCTCTCATAAGTTTACTTGTTTTCTTTAACTTTAGTCTAAGTTTCTTTCATGTTTTTTTTTTTTTTTCACACACACACAAAGTAGCTTCTATCTTCATCTGGGTTTCTTGATTCTTCTCTGCTTTTGCCTTTGACGAATGGAGTTTTAAATATTACTATTTTGAAAGCTTATATGTTTTTCCATCACAAAGGTCATCACCCTAAGACCCAAGAAATCCACTTCTAGAGATACTCCCCATGGAAATGGTTGTCTGTTCATCAAAAACCATATACAATAATCTGCCATGGGGACAGCCTCCAAAGGGCAATGCCCTCAGTCCAACAATGCTGCGTGGGATGCTTCCTGTGCAGTACGATAGAGCAATGCCTGTGAGCGTGCAGTAACGAGATGCACCTGTGTGGATGAATTTCAATGTCAAGAGAAAGAAGGAAACCAATAGCAAAAGGTACTTCACTTTTGGTTCCATTATAATAAAATTCAAAACCAAACTTGGCAAAATCAACCTGCTCTGTCTCTTGATCCAGAACATATAAGATGCACTGATATTATTAAAATTCATCGAATTGCTCACTTGTGATGCGAGCACTTTTCTGTATGCGTGTTACACTTCAGTTGCAGTTTTAATGAAAAATTATCTTGTTAGTAAAATACAAATCGTGGTGAGTAGAGTGAGGGCACAAATATCGTCCATAATCTGACCACCACTAACAATGACCATTGTGCACACTTACGTTTCTATCATCCAAGTCTGTGACGTTTACTTTTTAATGCATATACATATAATCACATTATTTCAGTTGCTGCGTGATAGTAAATAAAGTGACATGCACTAATAGTTGATCTTTTTTTCTTATTGTTGGGCTTCTCTATCACTGCTAATGGAAATGTTGAATACTGCTGCAATGGACAGCTTTTTCTTGCAAGAAACTTTCTGGATTAACATTACTTCTTCAACTTAGAGTCCTCAGAAATGGAATTACGGGCTTAATTGGTATGCATTTTAGGTGCTATTTATAAACAGTCAATACCTGTTTCAATTTGGATTAGAGTAAGAATAAATTGGGACTTCTCTCAGGATAATTACCCTTGTTTTGTCCCATAGAATAAAATTTTCCCTTTGCCAAGAGTCATAGCTTTTAAAAAATCAGATTCAGTTTGCAACAAAGTTAATCTATTGGTGATGATTTTAAGATAATTTGAGTAAGATCCTCTCTGGATCACAGATGCTGGCATAGAAAGTTCTTTCATCTCAGTGATGGTAAAGAGTTCTCATTTTGTCTGTCAAGTCCAATGGATTGGTTGTGTCTTCCTGAACAATTGTGTTGAGAAGAACTCTGAGTGTCATGATCTATTAGTAATGCCTGCTATGATGCTGACATGGGAGCACTAGGATATGGGTTGTATATATATCTGCCCTCTTCTGCAGTAGAATGACAATCTACTTTGCTGATATTGTGTTGTCACTGCATTTACATATTTGTGTTTTTATTTATGCTGGAGGGTGCTTGCACATAATAGAAATAGAGAGAGAATGTGAGTGACAGAGAGAGAAAAAGTGTTACCCTATGGGGTGTGGTCACACAACAATCTTTTGTTTCATTCAGGATTTTTGGCATGCATGCACATGGGTGGGTTATGTCTTCTCTGATACAGCAGCTAAATTTTATCAAGTAATAGTATTTTTTTTAAGATTTTTTGCCACAGGGTATGTGCACTCACCATAGAGGCACAGAGAGAGTGAGAGAGAGAGAGAGAGAGAGAGAGGTGAGAAATTATCCCCCCAGGGTAGATGGTCATACTGAAATCTCTCTGGAATCTCTTCTCCTATGTCTTCTTGGGATTTGAGCATGCACATGCACATGACTGGCATGATTCTCAAGCTGCTGGATCCGGGACTTGGACCATCTCTAGTCATATGGAAATCTAATCCTTAACCATCACACCACCTGCTGGGCTCAGTATTTTTTACTTGTTTGTTTATTTTTGAGTGGTTTTGCTATAAGACATGTGTGCTCGCAAGAAAGAGAGACAGAGAGAGAGAAAAAGAAAGAAATCCCCCCCCCGGGGGGGGAATGGCGACAATACAATCCCTTCTCCTCCATTCTCCTCTCGGGAACTTAGGCACACATGCACAGGTACCCAGCGTGAGTTTAAGCCACCAAGTCCGGAACTCCAACCATAGTCGACTACATGGGAGTCCAGTGACACAGCCATTATGCCAACTGCTGGTCCCAGGGCCCAGTGTCTTTTTACGAAGAGGATTATTTATTGTGGACTTAAGGAAAAGATCGCTTTGAATAAGGGAACCTATTTAATGCCAGGGACTGAGTCTTGTCTGTAACTCTCTGCTTTAGTCTTTGAGGAGAAGGAGGGACATTCTTGGGTTTGAATATATGTGAGTACAGATAACTATAGCTAAAATCTAACTGTTTTGAGTTATAAAACTTGGCACTTGAGGAAGCTTTGGTCCTATCAGGTGGAAGGTATCTCACTGAGGACTGAGTGAATGGCAAGGACCAGTTTTTCTGAGCCTGGAGCCCCCACTTGGACAGTCTGAGTCCATAGTGGAGCAGTTTATGATATCTCCAAGATTGTGGGCAAAGCCAAAAGATAAATAACACACAGCTCTATTCCCAGATCTAGGGAGCATGTGCACTCTCTTCTTGGGGAATTAGGTGGTTTGTCATCCAGCCCCAACTGTACTGTACTTTTCAGGTAGAAGTCTCTTTGACCCAGCCACACACTTTATTTTCTTCTCCATCATTGGGTTTAGTCATGGCTCACATCTCTTCAATCCTCAGTTGCATGATGGCTAAATGCTACTTGGATTTTTCCAGTAGGGCTCCATTTGAAACTCTATGGGATGCATATTAATCATAATAGCTACTTAATGACAGTAATCTTGTTTCCTTATCTTTAAGACAGAATAAACTACCTACCTCAAGCATAGTTGTGAACATCAAGAGGTGTGATCATTATAACAGTATTAATGGTAATAATAGTGGCACACACTGAAGCTTCTTCGGTGCCAGGAATCATGCTAAACATAATCATTTAATAATACAGTGTGAGAGAGGCATTATTTTCTTTATTGATCAGAGGATGAAACAGAAGCTCAGAAAGGTTCGTTTTTTCATGGTGACCTGGCCTGCTTCGCTTCAGCCTCTGTGATGTATTCTTCCTGTTATCATTATCTTTAGCATTGTGCCTAGGACAGAATAAATGCTCAATAAATGACCTCTTACATGGATTAGTAGTACCACTGCTCCAGACATTACTCTCAATAGCATCAACCCCATTGGACAGATAAGGAGATTGAGGCTAAAGCCCCCAAACTAATAGATGGCAGAGGAACGTTTTGATTTCAGTGTGAAGTCATACACCTACCAGAAATTGGCTCTACAGCACTTCTGAGACCTTGATTCTTTCATCATAGTGGGTGACCTCATAGAGGCATACCTCAGGTTGCCTGCCAAGTCTGGAGGGGCTAGCAATGGCCTTAAGACTGGCAATCATTCTAGTCTTCCTTGCCTTGGAATTGGATAGGAAGGCTCTGTGGATGGAGTCTTTCCTCAAAGGAACCAGAGCTGCACCCCTGAAGTACTCTGGCCTTAAGGACTGACAGGGCTACCCCTGCTCTGGCCTCCCTGGACAGAATGCAGGGCACATGTGCATGTTAACCTTTGCATTCATTAGCAGCAGCTGCAGCTAGAGATCAATGATAAGAAGAAATTGTGTACATTCGACCGCATGGGCCTGCCCTCCCTACGAATCATGTGACTTCCTATTAACGGTATCTCTCGTCTTACCAAACCGATATTTCCTGTAAAGGGTTTAGACTAATTGTGGTTTTAACAAGGGTCACATTATGCATTTCTGTGAGAGTGAACAGCCATAGGTCAGACAGTCAGACGGTCAGTCTGGAAAACAGATCCATACTCCGAATCTTTAAGGCTGATGCGAAGCCCAGATAAATGTGTTTGTGATGTGGAAGTTACCCTGGGAAATATAATGAGAGGAAAATGAACTCAAGAGAGGAAGGACTGCTTGGCTAAAGAGGATTCCTAAAAGATGGCCCTATGTGTTTTTTGGTGATTATTTGGGCAAGCAACCTATGAAAGAAACCTAGGTTTCTAGATTAGAAACCCTAGACTCTGGTAGATGAGGCTCCTGCCATCCTCCGCCCTGGAAAAGTAGGCAGGTTTTGATGGCTGTCCTCCGTCTGGGGTGGGGGGTTCCCAGGCTCCACCTTGGTGGTCACAGTACAGTGATGTAACCACAGTCTTCTCTTGGAGGGATTCCGTCTCTGCTTCCCTCTTTCTCAACAGCTCAGCATTGCAATCACTGAGCTCTTGACAAAGGCAGCAGCTGCCTTGGAGAATGCACTTGTTCTGATTGGCTTGTTACTCCACAGAATGGATGTGCTGTGATTGAACTCAGAGCTCATGAACTCAGCCTGTGCCTTGAAAAACAAAATGAAGATGCGAGCGAGGTTTGAACTTCCTCGCTTAACCCACATCTGGCTCAACAGCCCCCTTTTCCTGTTGAGACGTCAACTGTGATATGACAGGGCACCATTTATCACTTAGACATCCTCCGCTGCTTCCCTTTCCTTTACCCTGTCTCTTCCACTTACTCTAGGTCAAACTAAGACATTTCTTACAGGGGAGCTTTCAACTTGGGTGACACTTTCCTGATTCTGAATCTTGTTCCAAAATGCCACAAGCAAAGTCTCCAGCCTAGAATATCAACATGTCAGAGGGTTTTCTTTTTCTTTTTTTTTTTTTTTTAGACACAACTCAATCATTTTCTTCTAGCTTGTCTAATAATTTCATCTGGTAAATTAGTGTCTAATTCTACAAAGGAAATGCAAAACAACCAGTATCCAGCATTAAAATTCTCCTCCCTCACCTCGTTTGACTGATACATAGGCGTACAGTTTATATCTCCGATGGGACTTCCTGCAAGGATGGAAATATTCCACATCTGTGCTAACACGGACACAAGTGGCTACTGAGCAATTGAAAGGTGGCTGTTTCAACCGAGGAATTCGATTTTAGCACATGTAAGGTTTTTTTTCTTTTAAGTTTTTTGCCAGGAATTAAATTTTATGTGTACTTTAATGAATTTAAATTTACAATGAAATGCAGCCATACTCCATATAAATAACATACACTGGAGAGTGGTAGACATCGTCTGATGATGAGCCGTCCTGTTGATGAGAAGGTGGTCACGATACAAAACCGGAATTAGCCATTCGACTGTTTCCTTCGGCTCTAGCACTAGTGATAGCTCGTGGTGACACATAACTTTACTTTGGTGAACCGGAACGTATCTAAGAAAAGCTGCCAATGGAGAAACGGCTAACTTCATCAAATGGTGCACTTATGTTGAGATCTGGAGTAAGGCAGTTAGATTGCAGCATGGGGTCCTCCTGGGGGTCCTGTCTCTTTGTCTGTTTCTCTCTCTCTCAGCATCTGTTACCCCTGGTAAGAATAACTAAATAAACAAAGGAATAATTAAATTAACTTTAAAAATGAAAAGAAAGAGATGTCAAAAGACATCAGCCGGTTTGGAGCTATGTAAACGTATTCAAGGAGGTGTTGCACTTTTTCTATTTTGAGAGATGTTTCAGCAGGTACACCACAGAACTCAGTATTTGGGCTGGTTCTCTTGGAGACATCCTTACTTTCAAGAAAGACTTAGAGATGTGTGTGTTAAATCTGCAGTTGGTATGAGGACAATGAGAAAGCTAGATGACGTATCGGGTTTCCAAAGGATTTTCACAGTTTAGAGGGATGCGCTAGTCATCGAGATGAAATGCATTAGATATATATGTCAAATTCTGCGTTTAGATTAAAAATCCTTTTTCAAAAATACAAGATAGATTTCTGCCTGAAAAGCCTTTCATGTGAAGAAGCCCCCCAGGCATGAGTTACCCCCAAGGGTAACAGCAATGGACACATTTCACCAAATCTCTGGCTAATTTAGGCCCAGACAAGGGAGAGAATTTCCTTCTGGGTTGTACAATCCACATGAGGATGTCTAGAGTAGGAAGAGAGTCAGGAAAGGATTCTCTCTAAGCATCATTTGCAAAGATTGAGGAGGTCCAACTGGGAGAAATGAGAATCCAGGAGCTATGTAAGCACTGTCTTTCAATTTATGAGGATCTTTCATGTAGAAGGGACGTGGCTGAGCCAGCCCATGGCCTGGCAATTAAGGGAGCCAGATCCCATATGCTTGACCTCAGTTAGAATCCCAGCTCTAGGAAAACATGCCAGGCGCATGCATGTGTATGCACAAGATCCTGGCAGGATGGAGCCATGGAGATGGGATCGTAATGTAACCACATCCATTGCAGGGTGCTTTCACCCTTTCTTTCCATCTGTCTCTCTGTGACGACAGCACCTGCTCTCTGCACTAAAAACAACAACAGCAATAAATCAGAGGGACTTGGTCACAGAGCAATACTTTTTTTAGAGAGGTTTTTTTTTGTTTGTTTGTTTTTTTTCTATAGAGCGCATGTACTTGCCAGAGAGACAGAGAAAGGCAGAGAGACAGAAAGTGAGAAATCACCTCCCAGAGGGGATGGCCATGAACCAATCCTTTCTCCATTCTCCTCTCAGGATTTGGGCGCACACGCACATAAGCCTGGTGTGAGTTTTAAGCATCAGGGTCTGGGACTCGAATAGCGGTTGACTACAAGGGAGTCCAGCAACATAACCATTATGCAAATGCAAATCCTTCTACTCTACCCCAGAACCACTGAATCAGATCCATTAGAGTTAGAGCCCAGCAAGCAGGGTTCTGACCAAGCCATCCTATGATTCTGGTGCCCACTAATGTTTGAGAGTCACTGTTTTAAGGTGTTCCTTGAATTCTCTCTCATTGGCAAAACTTCAGATTCCTCTCCAGCTAGAGATTCTGCCTAAGATTCTGTGAGAGTGAAGTGAGAAGAAATTGCAAGAGGGCCCCTTCCCAAGAGAAGGGACACTTGTGTAAGGATCTCAATTTTCACTGTAAAGATTCTGGAAAGCAGAGGTAGACCTTCACGTAGATGCTCAATGGTAGATAGCTTCTATTGAGGAAAGAAAGCATAAACTGACCATGAAAGGTTTTTGACTGCAGTGTGGTGGGTGGGCTTCTCACTGAGCTCCAAGTGCCCATCACTGGAAGAAAAGAAATGGAAGATATTTTGGAGCAGAAAGTCCTGCATCAGGAAGTATTAGTCAAAGGAAGCTGAGATTTTTCTTTTCCCTTGCACATTTTCTGTCTAAAATGATGACTTCCCTCACTCTCAGTCTCTTCACAGCTACAAAGTGATTCCTTCATATCTATCCATCCATATCATCTCCTTCCAGTAAGCAAAGGTGAGCCCCAGAGTTTTAGAAATCAAATCCTTTGAAGAGAAATGTTGGGTACTCTAGAGTATCCCCTAGCAATTTAGGGTCAAATTCCAACTTGGAAGTTGGTTTTAGAAACAGAACTTTTGCTTCTTTGAACCAACTTTAATTTTCCAATTTTCTACTTTGTTTCTTCCTCGGCAGTTGAAGATGGACTTGGAGCCCTAAACTGTGTGCCTAATGCTGGCTGCTGGATTTCTCTTTCTGGTTAATGTCATTGAGAGAGGCAATGTGAGGCCATTGGTTAAAGAGTTTTACCTCAGCCTGGCCCCTGGCTATATGATTTGAGAAGTTACTTCTGATTGCTTTGACATCCTCACCTATAAAATGGGGAGAATAAAACAAGTCAATGCAATATTAGACAACTATTATCATCTTGAAAGGGACATGGATGCAAATGTATATAAACCCAGCCTCTCCTCTTCCCTCACCTTCCCAGGAGACTATGTTTCAGATGTTTTGCTGAGAGTAGAGTTGCAGAATTGAAGAAAACAAGGCTAAGTTTGATGTAAAGAGAAATGGAGTTAGTACAGAACATTACAGATCAGAAGGCAGGAAAGAGGATGAAGAGGTGGGCAAGTGTTTGCAGAGAAACAGAGCAGGAGGGCAAGAGGAATTAGAAGCAGCTGGCATGACAAGGGAGCTTTACGAAAACTTTTTTTTTTCTTTTTTAAGAGAGATTTTTGCTATAGGGCATGTGTGCTTTCCAGAAAGACAGAGAGACAGAAAGTGAGAAAATCATCCCCTGGGGGGTATGGCCATGCCACAATCCCTTCTTCTCCATTCTCCTCTTAGGATTTTGGGCATGCTTGCACACGTACCCTGCATGTTTTAAGCTGCCATTTGCTGGTCCTGGGAAAGCTTTTGGTTGTTAATAGAGCCTGTTAGGAAGTTTGTTGTGTGGTCTTTAAAGTAATTCCTGAGTTTCCTCTGTCAGTGACTTCAGTCAAGACTTAATTTACCACTCAAGTATTTTGTGGTCAGGTGCATTTGCTGTTGTTGTTGTTTATTTTTTGCATTGGATCCTGGCCTGAAAACACAGGGGCTGGTAGGCCCAGATGAAAAATGACCTTTTTATTTATTGATAAGGTTAATTCAACTTTTGTAAACCTGTCCTGTTTACAGTTGTCTGAAGTCACCTTGTTCCCATTGTCCATCTTTCCAACTTTCAGCAATAAATATGAGCCAACTGTAAGACTGTATTTGAGCACCTTCTCATTCAGGGTTGAGCAGTTGTTCACCCATGACAGAGGCTTCTGCAAGCCAGCTACAAAGCTGGTCCCATGATCCACAGTGGGGCAGAAGAACTATCTGTGAACACGCTGCAATCATTTAAACAACATGGTCTTGCCATAGGCTGCTGGGAACACCCCGTGGAGACATGATCAGCAAAGGTCTACAGAGAATAGTTATAACCAAAGACTGAGGGAGGATTTCGCATGTACCTGCCTAGAAAGATTGCTAGACAGAGGTGGGATTTTTTCAATACTCCATCCAAAAGCATTTACTCTAATAAATATACTGAGATGAAATAATAATCATGTCACCAGTGCATAAGAAGGATAATAAGATATTAATATACAGCCCAAATAAATTCAGCTCCCTTTGGGAGAAATAGCTAACTTGCCAATATGTATGAATCAATTTAACTGATAAAGGAAACAGAGTTGTTCATTGGGTTATACCGAGAATAGTGATTAACAGACTGCCAATTCTAATAGAATGTGGTCTCTGCCCAAGTAAAGGTTTAAAATTCATTTCATTTTTATGCATATAATTCTTTTTTTTTCAATTTTGAACTCTGTATGTTTTCTCGTAAGAAAAAAAAGAGAGAGAGAGAGAGAGAAAAGGATTGAAAGTGAAATGAAAAAGTCCAACCTTCCCTTTTAACACATGCAGGCTCGTACCTAGTCTTACTGTGAGATTATACTTGGCATATTGTGTTTTTAACTTGTTTTCTCACATCCATTGGTTTGTTAATGGCTGTTTCCTGAGCACCTACTAGGCATCTGGCACATTATTAGGTCCTGAGAGACGGAAATAATAAACCTGCTCTCGGTATTTAGCTTTTTGGGGGGCATTGGAGGAGGTAATCAAGTAGATAAACATATACACATATATCATTTATACTGTATAAGTTATATAACCACAGATTATGAAATGTGATGATGGAAAAAGGAGGAAGGGGAAACAAAATAATGACAAGGAAATATTAAGTAAGGAGGTCATAACCACCTCTCTGAGAAGGTAACAGAGAATGAGATCAAATGGATAAGTCACAAGGCATCGACAGAGCCAAAAGAAGACAATATTTCTTTTTTTTTTTTTTCTTTAGAGGTTTTGCTATGGGGCACGGGCACTGGCCAGAAAGACAGAGAGATACAGAGAGACAGGAAGCAAGAAATCACCCCCCAGGGGGGATGGCCATGCTGCAATCCCTTCTCCTCCATTCTCCTCTCAGGATCTTGGGCATGCATGCACATGCGCCCGACATAAGTTTAAGCCACCCTATCCTGGAATCAAACTGCGGTCCACTACATAAGAGTCCAGCAACATAGCCATTATGCTAACTGCTGGTCTCAAGAAGACAGTATTTTGTCAGAGAGCTTATGATACACTATTATACTTATTTTTATAGATAATTTATATTATAAATTATTGTAATAAACTACTATAAATCTCAGCCTGGTTTGGTTGAGATCATAAACTTTATCAGGCAGAAGAAGACACTGAGGCCCAGAGAGCTGAGGGATTTTTTTCAATGTCATACACGTACTACAGTAAGAACGAATCTATCTTTCAAATTGGGTTCATGTTTACTCATTGAGCTACTCAACAATTTAGTTATTTTCCAAGGCATCAAATGTAAATTTTTCCAGAGTCAATTATTTGCTCAAAAAGTCACACCTGTTGAATTGGGTTTCGTTATTTTTTATCTTTCACTTAAGTAAGTACATTCTCCACTGATCACTCTGGAAGCCAGTGGCACACAGCAATGGCACAAATTGCTCTTCTCTGTGACCCATTGAACAAAGGAACCCTCCATGAATGGGTCCTGGATGCTACTAAGCACATGGCATTCGGTTGTTTATTCACATCTCTGCCCATTGAACCCTTTCCGTAAGCATGTCTAAGAGATAGAAAGCCACTTTAATGCACACAGGGCCAAGGGAGGCTCTGGTTTTGATATCTATTTATATCCAGACTAGCTAGATGGAAATCCATCCTAAGGTCCCAACAGCCTCTACTAAGAAGAAAAACAAAACCCATCAGGTCAAAGTATGAGTCCCAGTGGGAAGTTATTAGTGTCATCCTGGTATTACTCCAAGTCTGGTCCATCATCATACGTGAACGGTCAATGCATGTTGGTAAAGACAAAGGCGACCAGTGCACTTCACTCTGAGACTGTGCGTGGACCCACACAATCCTTATCATGGGATGCAATAATGAGTACTTATTGATCACCTGTAAATGTCCAGACCTTTAAGCAGGGCACTATGTTTAAATAGGAAAAAGAGAACAAACTGAATTCTAATCTCTATATCAAGATCTTTGAAATTCTTTCTTAATACTTGCTAGTTACTAGCAACTCTAGCAACTTTAATGAAACCAAATATTTAAGAATAGTGAAGAATTAGAGAAGACTCATGGCCAGATCATGGCACAGCAGTGACACAACTGGACGCACAGCGGAAGGTGCTGGGTTTGCATCCGGAGGCCTCCCTGTGCATGCTGGCCATGTGTATGCGTGCCTGTGAGCTGGGTTGGCTGAGTCAAGCAGAGGATCATGTCATGAAGACTCTGTTGGGGGCCCCTGTCTCTTTCTTTCTTTCGTTCAAAATTAATAAATAAATCTACTTTTTATAAAAGAATTAGAGAGGACTACTTTTATCAGGTAAGGATGCCAATGAAAAAATTTAGGACATTTCTTTTTATTTTTGAGTTTATGTATTTATTAGGAGAGAGAGAGAAAAAGACCAGTACCTCTAACAGAGTCTCTCCCACACCACGGTCCTCTCCCCAGCCTTCCCTGCCAGCCAGAGTCCTGAGCACTTATGTGTGCACCCAGCATGTTCGGTCGACCCTGGAACTAAACTCCCTACCTCCCACATGGCTTCCAGCTGGCAGGACTCTGTATAGTCGTGGTGCCACTGAGGCCAGGCCAGGCAATTTTGTATTAACTAAATTCCTTGAGGGCAGAAGTTTTATTCAGTGACTTCCCAAACAGTAGAGTGTACAGTAGGTTATACATAAGTAATAAATAGTAACAATTTCTCTATGAATGGGCAAAAGCACGCCAAGCTTGTAGCTGTGGTAAGATTCTCATCTCAAACCTTCCCTGAGTTTTGCTAAGGAATCCATTTCAGACTCGGTGCTACATTACTGGGTCCAGTCTCTTAGTTTCACTTACTTTTCCTTTCTCAATGCTTATGTGGTACAGAAGATATATGAAGAATTAAAATAAATAAAAGCATGCTTATGCTCATTTATAATGCATTACAACTCAGCTATAGATATTTGTCCCAGTTATGTATGCTGGTCTGGCCTGTAGTTAAATAGCATGAATTTTATAAGCTTTGTAGCAAGTTCATATTTCCTGGCTGTTACGATTTCTACATTATAATAAAACTAAGTCATGAATACATTTCAAAAGTCAAATGTGAGCCTGGATGGTGGCACGGCAGTACGTGCAACGCCCCGTGAGGCTGATCCACATGTGAAGGTTCCCAGTGCAAGTTCAGAGACCTCCTTGAGTACACCCAGTACATGTGTGTCATGCTCCAGGGCTGGCTGACGGCTGAGGGTAGATCATGGCATCAAAACCCTGGTAGGGAAGCTGTCTCTCTCTCTCACATATGCAAGTGCTCATGGAAGTAATCAATAAATAAACCTTCAAAAGAATGCCAGGCTAGCCAGTGGCATTGTGGTTAAGGCAGCTGGACCCCACATGGCCCCACAAATTCTCATTTTAACTTCCTTTCTTTTTCTGCAAGAGCAGTAGTTTGTTACAGACTCACATCTGTGGCATGTGAGTATCTTTAGCACTGAGTTCAGATGCCCAGCACTATTCTAATCCACACATAGTAATTTTTAACTCAAGTGCTATTCCTATATGTTTTTAAGTCGTTTTTTTTTTTTTTTTTTTTTTTTTTAGGATACAGAATACCAAATGTCTTCCTTTTTCTTCTTCTTCTTTTTTTTTTTTTTGTATTAATTCCACAGGGTGCATGTGTGCACATGAGAGAGAAAGAGAGAGAGAAAGCAAAAGCACTCTCCAACAGGCTCTGTTAACACTACAATAATTTTTCTTCTATTTTGCTCTCATTTTCAAGATCCTGAGCATCTGTGCAAATGCTCAGCGTGTTTTTCAAGCCAGCAGAGCCTGGACTGGAACCCCGGTCTGCTGTGAAGGACCTAGTTTCTTCTGTGCAGTGCGTAATGCATTGTGTTATGGGGCAGGCCTTAGAGGTCTGCTCTTAGATGAGTATCTTAGAGTGGAGAGTTCTCAGAGCGAATGTGCTCACCGCCATCCACAGCCCCCAGAATACCTCTTTAACACATAGAGGCCATTCTGCCACTTCTGTTCCCCCTTAAATGTCTATTAAATGTATTAAAACCAAAGCGACCAACAAACAACTATGGGCAAGCTGCTTATCAGAACGGAGCTCTCTCCACATAAGTCTTCATTTGTTTGGTTTTTCTTTATCTCTTGCCAAGAAACTACAGTCAATAAAATGACATGAAAATAAGCAATTTCCAATTGATTGAAATTTGCTGATCTCTACAGGACACAAACACCTATTTGAAAATTCGCCAGCACCAAGGTATTAGCATCTTCTACACGTGTTCTCATGGAGCGGTGGGATCCGTCCACTTTATAGGTGAGAATACTGAGGCCCAGAGACGTTAAAACTACTACTTAGCAATTCTCAACCAATTAGTCATCATGCCAAAAGTAGGTAAGCTTGACTTGCAGTTCACGCTATGTCCAAGGCCTGTGCTAGAGAATAGGTTTTTTGTTTTGTTTGTAGTTTTTGTTCTGTTTTATTCACATTGCCTTATCATTATGGTCCTGCAAGGAGACCCTTACACTCTGAGTGTCCAGAGTGAGGGCTACGAGTCTATTTCAGAAACAATAATTTACTGTCCCATCTAAGGCTGTGGCACTTGTCTGATTGAAAGGGCACGGACTGGACAAGCAAACACTTGAGTGGACACAATCAACAGCTTGCTAATGTCCTTTGTTAAAGCAGTCGGTGTCTAGACTCCATTCAGGGGGAAGATGGGACCCTTGGGGGGTCTCTCTCACTTGCTTTTCTTTTGCATTTGCCTGTATCTCAGCTCAAAGAGATCAACACTTTTTTTTTAAGTTTGTGAAAACCATACTTGTTCCCATACTTGTTCGCTGTGTTTGTCGTCCAATCTTTACATCATTTTTCTTGTTATTTTTTTTCCCAGAAAAAATCTTTATTTGTCTGCTGAGTGATGTCTTCAAGTATGCATACATGCATGCCCATGCCTGATCATGTGTGTTGGTGGCTGTGTATGAGAGGGTGTCCCCAAGTCTGGGGGTGACACTGTAGGATCTGAAGCATTAAATGGCCTTGGCAAATTCGAATGCTTTCCTTGAAAGCTGGGTTTACTTGGGCAATATTGCTTTTCTCCCCGGTTACCCCTGACCTCCCGTATTACTGTCTGTGGATTATTTTTTTTTACCGAGGGAGATACTTAGGCATGGGCTGGAGGAGATAAGTGATATGGTCAAATCACGACTGCCAAGGCTTGAAATTCCTGACCACGTTAATAGCTCTGGCTGACCTCTAAATGAAACGCCACCTTTGGTTATTAACATGTCTCTCTCTACTTTTATGATTTTTCGGAACATAATTTGTCACAGTTTTTATCTGCACAGAGCAAGCTTTAAGCTTTTAAAAATGTGAGTTATCTTTTTACAACTGCTAACAATTACACATCACGGAACAGGCTGCTCTGAAAACCAATTATGAAAAACCCGGCATGGAGCGCGCAGGCAGCTCTGGAGTGCGCGTCTGCCACTCTGAATTATGGATTTCTGAACCCTGCCATGGAGCTGCTGGGCTCAGCCACCGGGAACCAGATGCAGAGCTTGGAAACAGCTCGTGAGATCCTGGAGATGAGCTGGGGGCAGAGAAATTAGCTGTCCTTGTTCTGCACGATAATCTGACACCGGTCACGGTGCGGTTCCAGGTTGGAACTTGTGGCTGCAGGTCGTCTCTGCACGACAGGATCTGCTCACACCCAGGGTCCCACGCTGTCACTCCAAGGCCATCTGCTTGCCCTGAGATGCTTATTGGGGTTTCTGAGCTACCATCTCTCGGCCCTCGAGTGCTGGATTTATTTCAGGACAAAAGTGTCCGAAGCACTGTCCTGGCTTCCCACGCGTTGCTGCAACTCGCCTCTCCTGGTGCTCTCGTGTGTGGGTTAACATCACGTGTCACCAGTGCACACAGGGCTTGGCTCCAGACTCTGCTGCCAGACAGCCTGGGTCTGAATTCCGGCTCAGTGCGCTGAGGCTGTGTGCACACTGCAGAACCTCCGTGTGCCTCAGTTTCCTTATCTATAAAATGGGGTTAATAATGATGCGTCCCTAAGGGGTGACTGGAGAGTTAAATAAGCAATCCAAAGCCCTTAGGGGAAGGTGGTTATTTTATCATGCCAGTTGTCTTACTTGCATTTTTGTCCCTAGACACTAACACAGAGCTGAGGGGTGTGCAGTTTGAAGTACCAGAGACATGAAGGACCAACAGACTCCAGCGAGTATTTCCTTGCTCTTTCCTTAGGTAAAGGCTTTAGTTCATGGCAGTCGTTGAGATTATAGTGAAGAGCTGGCAGGAAGTAGAGTAAAAACTCGGAGCAGACTTCTCAAATACATACTTAAAAGACGCACCTGTGGTTAGACCACCAAGAAAAGTAGAGCGAGTAAAATGGGGGCGCCCTGGATAAGGGCTCCCTCAGCCCCCGAGCACAGGGCCCCTCCGAGGACGCCTCCCGTGAGACCTAGGTGAACTTCGACGTCCAGGGGGTGCTTGGTGAGGGGGAGCGGAAGGATGAAGTAGAGAAACAGTGGCTTCCTTATTGCTAGAGCCTTCTGTCTGCTCCCACCGGGGCTGATGGCAAAGCCCATGTGACCTCCACTCCTAGGAACGAGGCAAGGGAGAGACAGAGGGGGGACGGTGCAGGGCTGGGGTGGGGGAGAAGGAGAAAGAGGAGAAGGAGAAGGACAAGGGACCAGAGGGTGGAGGTAGAAAGTGACACATCTGAAAGGCAGACCCACATGGGAAGGTTCTATGTTCTGGAAGCTCCCTGAGAGCACTGGGCACCCATGCACCCATGACGTGGGGCTGGTGAAGGCTGGGTGTGGACTGTGGCATCAGGGTCCTATGGGGGTGCTAGGCGCTGTCCCTCTCTGTCTGTCTCTCTTGCTCATGGAAGAAATAAGTAAGTAAACTTTTTAAAAAGTGAGGAGAGGGGTCTGTTAGATGGCATAGTGGTCATGTTGCCAGACTCCCACATGACTGACTGAGGTTTGAGTCCCAGATCTGGTGACTTGAAAGTCACTCCGGGTGCACTTTCATGCATGCCTAAGATCCCAGGAGGAGAACGGAGAAGGGATTGAGGTGTGGCCATTTCCCCTCAGGGGGTGATTTCTCACTGTCTCTCTCTGTTTCTCTGGTGAGTGCACGTGCCCTATAGCAAAAATCTCTCTAAAAAATGAGAAGGAAGAGAAGAAAGAAGAGGAGAAACAGGAAAGGATGAAAGAAAGGGAAGAGAACAAATTTGAGTAAGAGAGAGGGAGGAGGGAAGCACATGCCCACCCACCTCTAATGGGCCATAGGCTTTCAGATAAGCTCTCTCTCTCTCGTTAAATTTTTGCAATCGGGTTTGTTCTCCAGCCAGAAACAGAGAGAGGGTAAGTGAAAAATCACCCCTATTCCTCTCCTCCCCAGGACAGGAGGATAGCCATATTGCAATCCTATCTCCTCATTCTCCTTTAGGGATTTGGGGCACACACACACACAAACCTGGTGTATCCTTAAAGCCACCAGGTCCAGGACTTGAACCAGATCAGTCATGTGGGACCTAGTACCTTAACCCTCATGCCACCTGCTGCCATATATATTATATTATTGAAGTCATGTCCCCAGCTGAAACAGCACCTATAGTGTTAGCCAATGAGGCTTTTGCACATGAGGTAGGATTAGAATTTGGTGGGAGGAAGCTCACCTGGGGCGAGCCTGAAAACCACCCAAGTGGCTCTGCTAAGTAGGTGCCACAGCTGGCACCAAGCCCTAGTCCACCTAGCTGTCTTCAGAGCTCATCGCCTTCAGCACTTGGCGACCTAAGATGCCAACGCAGCCTCCTAGGGCCTAACTTAGGAGGTGCTCCTTGAAAAACCATTGGCATGTAGCCCATGGTTGGGGGCTCTCTGCTTCCCCCACAGCTGAGTACATGGAGATGCCCCAATAATGGAGGACTCATTCTGGGCCTTGCCAACTCCTGCCTCCTTCTTAAAAGAGCACTTATAACACTCTCTTCCAGGAAGTGATTTTTTTTTTCTCTTTCCAGGTCCACTGTCTGCCTCAGCCCCAGGGGTAAAACATTCCCTTTGCTCCCGTCTCCCTGGCAGGAAATCTATGCAGAAAGGATGTTGATTATCCTCTTCAGCACTTATTTCCTTTACATTATTTTGATTCCGTTATTTCTCATTATACTCTCAATATGTTTTGGCAGCCTGGGTCTGCAGATGGGAAAAACGAGGCTTCCACAGTCCTTGGGCTGTCCCTTCAGACCTCAATCCAGAATGCTTTCTCTGGGGATGGGCGATTCCCTTGCAAGGGCGGGACAGAAGGCCTGAATTATTTTGTGTGGTTGGCAAACACCCAGGCCTGGCTGGGGTTATGAAGCAGCAGGACTCATGGACAAGGGTTGCAGAGGCTGGGAGATTGGGCCCACTCTGCCTCATTTAATTGAGTTAGATCCTTGTCCCAGAATATTACCGAATGGAGGGGACAATGCAAGAAAACCACAGGTTTGTCCTCTGCGATTTTGTTCCCCAATGAACCTTCTGCCCAAGTCCTTTGTGCTAGTCTTTCCAGGTGACTATCCCCTCCTAGCTCTTAGGGAATGTGACTCAGCTCCAGCCTTGGGGTTCAGACAGCCACAGTCATACCAGCTCCCTCCTCTCCATTCTGGGGAAGTAGATCAAAGGGTTATTATCCTAGACCAAGAATTATTCTGTGACCCAGGGCATGGCTGCCTGCACAGCCAACTCCCCTCTCTTGTAGCTATCTGAACCAGGACATTAAAAGCCTAGTGTTTGATGTAATGGCTATGTCACTGGACTCCCTTGTAGTTGACTGTGTTTCAAGTCCCAGACCTGGTGGCTTAATCTCACTCTGGGCGCATGTGCGTGCATGTCCAAGATCCTGAGAGGAGAATGGAGGAGAATGGAGGAGAAGGGATTGTGGCATGGCCATCCCCTGGGGGGGTGACTTCTCATTTTCTGTCTCTCTGTTTCTCTGGTCTTTCTGGTGAGCACATGCGTCCTATAGCAAAAGCCGCTAAAAATAAATAAATCAATAAAAAGCCTGAATCGGCAACAGGAAGAATCTAAAGTAAAAAGGGGTTAAGTTTAGAGAGGGGCTGATGGATGCTGGGCCAGGTAGTCTTCTGAGGGACACAGCAGCAGTAAGCAGACAGATGATGAAGACAACAGTGGCAAAGCCAGACATCGCTAAGTGCGCATGTAAGCCGGACACAACTCAAATGGGGTATGCGTCTTTCCCCATTTACCCTCAAATAATATTCTGAAGTAGGTTTTTCTGCAAAACCCCGTTTCACAAGAAACAAACTCTTCACTGTGTGTGTTTTCCTCTAACGCTCACATTCGTCACTGGCATGCTCTACATGCATATAGTTGGCATGAATTTCTCAAGATCGTTAGCAAAATAAAGCAAGAGTCCAGACAGAAGGCCTACCCTGGTGGCTGATGGAGAAGACCCAGCTCAGAGCTGCTGCAGACCCATCTGGGTCTCTGTTCAGCCTGGGAGAGAAAGCAGGCTTTTCTCATTCTTGCAGTAACTCGATTGGGCCTCTATTCCTGGCAGCCAGGAGTCAGACTGAACGCCTTCCTTCCAGACTCTGTTTAAAAGTCTTTTCTGCTGGGAGCCTCTCCCTGACTTCCTCCTTGTCCCACAGGCCAAATTGGTTCCTATCTCCCCTGGGCCTCCCGGGCAGCTGGCTCATACATTACCGCCTGTCTCACTGCTTTTGATGATTTACTTAGAAGTGTTTCCCCCACTAGACAGGATGCAATTCAGTCTTCTCTGAGTTCCACCATATAGCACAGAGCTGAGCATATAGTACACACTTATTAAATGCTTATTGAATTTACTCCTCTTCCAACTAGAATTTATTGTGCCAGGGTTGTTCTGCACAGGGGCCTGCCCAGGCAGAGAGAACACCAGAGGAAGCCTGGGGGTGTGAACATAGCAGAGATGGGACCACGTGGTGAGCACTGGGGCTGAGGCTGAAGGGACAGCTTGAGCCTGACTGTTGGAACCTGGAGGCCAAGCCCAGGACTTGGATTATATTCTCAGGACAACAGAAAGGGTTATCAATAGGTAGGTGGCATGACCCAGTGCACATTTCCAAAGACCATACAGCTGTGCAGAGTAGGTTTGGTGAGACGGAAGATGAGGCACACCAGGTTGAAGAGCCTCCTCCAAAAATCCATGTCCATGGTGCCTCCAAATGTGAATATGTTTGGAAGTAGGCTCTTTAAAGTTCTCACTAGTTAAGTGAGATCTTACAGGAGTGGGATGGGTCTTCAGACAAACTGTGGTCATTGTAAGACAACTTGATGAAGATAGAGAGGCACGCAGGGGAGAGAGTGCCACGTGGCAGTGGAGACAGACTGGAATGGTGTGTCTACAAGTCAAGGAATGCCAAGAATGGCCAGCCACCCCCAGAAGCTGGAAAGAAGCATTGAACAGGTTATCCCAAAGGCAGTCAACCTTGCCAATGCCTTGATTTTTTTTTTTTGAGAGAGAGATTTTTGATATAGAGTGTGTGTGCTCGCCAGAGAGACAGAGAGAGAGACAGAAAGCAAGAAATCACCCCCTGGGGGCATGGCCACACTGCAATCCCTTCTCCTACAGTCTCCTCTTGGGATTTTGGGCACACATGCACACGTACCTGACATGAGTTTTAAGGCGCCAGGATCAGGACTTGAACAACGGTCAGCTACGTGGGAGTCCAGTGTTACAACCATTATACCATCTGTTGATCCCACCAATGTGTTGAGGTTTGGATTTCTGGTCTCCAAAACTGTGTGAGAATATGTGTGTGTTGCTTTAGGCCACAAATGAGTTTGTAGTTAGTTACTGCAGCAAGAGGAGACTCCCAGATGGTCTGTGAATGACACAGGAAGAGTAGAGGCCAGTGAGAGAGGACTGGTAAGGCAAACAGGGAGACGAGAGCAAGAGGTGAATCAGGCCCAGCAGCAGATCCTCCTTGGTCATGTTTTCAGACTGAATAATTCCCACAATCTGAATCAACTAACTAATGAACTAACTTCCTTCCTTCCTTCCTTCCTTCCTTCCTTCCTTTCTTCCTTCTTCTTTCCCTTCCTTCCTCCTTTGCTTTTTAATTTATTTTTATTTGTTATTATTATCATTATTATTATCATTATCGTCATCATTATTATTTTTAAATTTGAACAAAGAGAATCAGAGAAAGAGAGAGAGTAAGAAAGTAAGTCACCAGGTCTGGAAATCAAACTGCTGTCACCCACGTGGGAATCCAGTGCCTTAACCACCACACCACCAGCTAGCTCCTCTTTTATTTTAATTTGCCGATGGGCTCACATGCTCATTGGAGAGAGAGAGAAAGAGAGAAAGGACTCCCCATAGGGATGGTCATGCTGCAGTTCCTTCTCCTCCATTTTTCCTTTCAGGATTTTGGGATAACACATGCAGACATACCTGGTATGTTTTTCAAGCCACTAGTTCTGGACCTTAACCTGTACAGTTGGCCATGTGGAATTCAGCTGCTGGCTGGCCCAGATTTCTAAAGGGAGGTTTTTCCTTCAATGTCAGGCTCTTGGAGTCGCCAGCTGGATCCACTCCTCTTTTTTTTTTCCCTCTTTACTGCCACCATGTGAGTGTGTGACTGAGAGAGTGAGAGAGAGAAAGAGAGAGAGGAAATGCCCCCAATGGGGCCCAGTCATGCCAAAATCTTTTTCCTCCAATTCTCTAGCCCATGAAGGTCCTGAGCTTCTGTGCACACACTTGTCATTTTTTGGGGAGGGGGTGGGGAGAGGTTTTTGCTATAAGGCGTGTGAGCTTGCTAGAAAGACAGAGAGAGACAGAAAGACAGAAAGTGAGAAATCATCCCCCAGGGGGTATGGCCACACTGCAATCCCTTCTCTTCCATTCTCCTCTCGAGATCTTGGGCACACATACACATGCAACCAGCGTAAGTTTAAGCCACCAGGTCCAGGACTTGAACCACTGTCGACTACATGGGAGTCCAGTGACATAGCCATTATGCCTACTGCTGGTCCTACTTGTCATGTTTTTCAAGCTGCTGGGGTCAGAACTCCAACCCTGGTCACCCATGTGGTAGCCAGCTACCTCTGCATGGCACTTCACCACTGCATTATGGGGCCCAGATGACCCCCATTCTATTATAACAAACTAAAGAAGGAAATGGCACAAGCGTCTTGTGCATGGTGGATCTTAGGCACTGCTCCAAGAATTGGTGCTACTACAGAGAAGGGTGTCTGTCCTACAGGACAGGCCCACTGGGACACCGGTCAGGGCCAGGGCACCAAGGGGCCACACTACTGGGGCTTGGATGCTGAAGCCCTTTGGGGTTCACCCCAGGTCCACATGGATAGGGCTTTGTGAGTTGCTGCAGCCTTTAAAGAACACGTGTAGGTTTAAGTGGATTCAATTAGGGGCTTAACACTCCAGAGGAAAAAGGGATGCTTGCGGCAAAAGAAATTTTGCTTTCATGGTTGTTCAAAGAAGTGGAAACCACAAGATGGGAAAAAGCTCAAGGCAATTTTTTTCAAAGATTATTTCTTTATTTATTTTATGAAAGACAGAGACAGCACACCCTGACCGGGTCTTCACTCCATCTGAACCAGTCAGGATCACAGGCCTGCGTATGTACACTTGGTGGGTACAGGGAGACCGGAGGATGCAAACCTGGGACCTGCCCACCTGGCAGCAGCACCATGGGGCACTATGTGACAGTTGTGTCACTGCTGTGTCCTGGGGCTGGACTCGATCCGATCTTTACAGGTTCCTAGGGCACAATGCACTCTTCTACAAAAAGCCTTTTTTGACCCACTAACAATATCCTCAGTAGCAGGACCTACTGTGGTTAATGACCAGGGTTCTAGCATGTTCCAGTTCAAATCCCAATTTTATGGTTATCAGATGACCACTCTGAGGCTCAAGACCCTCATTGCTACAATAGCCCCAAATGGGATTAGCACATTTCCATAGGAGCGTGTGTAGGAGACAGCCATTCCTGAGCTCTGCTGCTTGGTGGAGTCGCTGGGGAACCTCGAGGAAGCACCTCTGTCTGCCTCCCACCCCCACATGTTGAGTTCACAGCTGTCAGGTATGGTCTTGGCTTCAGGGTTTTAATGCTGCAGGATGATTCTAATGCACAGCCAGCTTGGGATCTGACATGCAGCATTTGACACACACTGGAAGGGACCCGTAGCATCACTCTTGCAGATGGGCATGAATCTCACTCTGTTCTAACTGACAAAGACCATGGACATGCTGGGGAAGTAACTGCTACAGCCTGGCCACGCAGCTGCACAGTCACCTGCCTTTTCTGAAGTCAGTGTACTTATCTGTAAAACGAGACTGAAGTGTTTATTTCATCTTGGTACATTGCTGGGATTTTGCAACCCAATGGGTAGAAGACATTGCACATCCCGGCACTCAGCACAGGTGAATGCAGGCTTCTGTCTGACTCAGTCGTTGCCTTGGTGCGCATCCCTGGGCAGTCTATATCTTCTACAACGGGAAGACCACAACCGCCAAGCCTTTTCCGTGGCTTCTCCGCTGAAGAGAGGCCAGCACGGGACGCCAGCAACATGGAGAGTTATAGAAGTAGAGAGAGCCCTGCTCTCCGTAGTGCTACATGGGAGCCTTACTCTGCGCTTATGTGCCTGCTGAAATCAGTGGTGTAAATAATGAAGTCGCGTGATATTTAAATATTGCTACTGCTCCTATTTTTCATTCTAATTAAAGCCAGAATGTTCCTTTTTTAGAAATCAGTGTGAATAATAAAAACCTAACTGCCTCACTATAATATTATAGTTTTTGTTCAAAATAAATAAATAAAGAGCAGTGTGATGATGGAAAACCAGATAGAACCTTCTGGCTTTTCTCAGGGGTGGTGGACCTATCTGTGGATTCCTGACCTCCAGGGCCTGCCCCTCCTCCCTGCCTGGGCCTCAAGGGTGTCAGTGCTCTGCTGGATGTGGTTGTTGGTTATCATCACCGATAAGAGACATTCCCTTCCTCAGGAGCCAGGCTGGCCCCAGCCCTGGATCTCACCTCCCAGCAAGTAGATGTGTATTTGTGTATATGTGTGCGTGCGTGCATGTGTAAGAGTGTGTGCATGCGTGTGTGTGACCTGCTATGTTGGCACCTGGCTCTCTGAGGCCCTCCCTGGCACTGGACAACCTCATCCACAATGAACCGTGTCTCTACTTCCACGTCGGTTGTCTTGCTCAGCGTGGACCCTCTACTTGGCGTTTCTCACCCAACTCCTACATGACCCTCAAGGTTCTGAGCAGAGGCTGCCCCTGCCCAACCAAGACCTGGGTCTGACAGATCCCTCCTCCAGGGCAAGCTTGGGTCAACGAGCACGCCGTACGCCCATGCTCCTCGGACGTCCCCGTGAAGGAGCACTCATGGGGCTGCCCTCTGGCTTCCTGCTGCGCTGTCTCCCATGCTGGGCCAAGGCTCCTGAAGGCAGGGGGAGACTCGTGGGTCTCTCAGCTCCTCAGTGTGTAGCCTCAAGCCCGCAAGGGTGCTCACCAGAGAGATGACCCTCGACCTGCCCAAACCTACATGCCGCGAAAGGCAGTGCCATGGACTTGAGACAGACGGCTCTCCAGAATTCTGACCACCCTTGAACAATACAAGACTTTCCCAAGTTCCTTATCCTCCTGGAACTCCAGGCTTCGCATTGCTGAAGTGGGGATGGAGCGAGCGTCAGAGACCGTGAAGGAGGAAGTAAACATCATGTGACGTGCTCACGACGAGACCATGTACTGGGTACGTGCGCGCTCATTCTCACGTCACCGTCACCATCATCGCCTTCACCATCGTCCTCACATCCTGGGAGGAGAGAGGACCACTCACCTTCTACTTACAGACAGTTCAGGGCCTTGTCTGGAAAGGTGTCCCCCAGACTGTGGCTCCAAACAGAATCTACAGCCTCCTCGTTGAGGTGATAAGACCAAGAATCCTAACATCATGGCCTCAGCTTAGGCAGAGGGAAAATAAAACTGGCACCAACTCATTGGGGTCATTTTTCATATTCTAATCAGTTTAAGAAAATCAGGGGTTTGTCTGGAGGCAAGCTCAAACAGCGGTCTCTCTGAGGGCTAGGAGATTTGGGCACACACACACACACACACACACACTTCTGCTGTGTTTTTGTCTTCTTTTCTTTTCTCTGTTTCTTTTCTCCTTTTCTTTTTAAGAGAGATTTTTGCTATAAGGCACGTGTGCTTGCCAAAGAGACAGCAAGACAGAAAGCAAAAAATCACCCCCAGGGGTGATGGCCATGCCACAATCCCTTTTCCTCTTGAGATTGTGGGCACACATGCATGCATGCCCGATAGGAGTTTAAGCCACTGGGCCTGGGACTCAAACCACCATCGACTACACGGGAGTCTAGCAACATAACCATTCTGCCATCTGCTGGTGTCTCCCAGTGTGTTTTTCAAGCCAACCGACCGGTACTTGAACTGCACAGTTGGCCATGTGGAATCTAGCTGCCTTCACTGGTATGCCACCACTGACCCCTGAACAACTTCTTAACTCTCTTGGCACAGTTTCTTCTCACTTACAGGGTGAGGAGTCCCAGCCTTATCCGGTCACACTGGAGGGTTTAATGAAATAACTGACATGGGCGGAGCCCTGGGCCCTGCGCCTGGCGAGGCACTGCGGGCACACTGCTCCTGGGAGGCCTGGCCCACCCTTCATTTCTCTTGCTCCCAGGCCTCTGACTCCAAAGTGGGCAGGATAACGCTTCCCTGGCGGGTTTGCTCCAGGGCAGGCAAGGTAACCCCTGCTAGAGGACCTGCTGATGTAGTTCTCTAATCAGACTCCTTTGTCGAGGAGCTAAGTCAGACACTGTCACCACCTGCAATGCACTCCCACCGGCACTGCAGGCCGGAAGCAGGAGCCAGGAGTCCTGGCGCCGGGCAGTGCTGTGGCCTTGGCCATCATGTTTGTGCAATCCCAGCAGGCGACTTTCAACCCTTTTTTATTGGGAATGGGTGTTGAGAAATGGGCTGAGGGTATCCCCCCGGGAAGGAGAAACTGCCACATCCAACCGTGGCCAAAGTCTGGGCAGCGGAACCGCCCACCCCAGGGAGAGGCCCGATAAACAGCGGCTCAGAGCCGGCCAGCCCCGGCCGCGGACTCTGAGCTGCTGATAAGGAGCTCGGCCCTGCCTTCAAGGATTTCTCCAGGAAGTGGAGAGGACGGCTCCAGAGAGGCCCTGGACCTTGTCCTCTGCAGCCTCCCAAGGTTCTTCTTCACTCTGGACTGAACGGCGCTGCGTCCTCACTCCTGGTCAGGGCCCGCCCGGCTTCACTCCCCATTTTCCCTTGCTGACTGATCCAAGCCAGGGTGTTTCTTTGCTCCCATTGTTACTTCTGCTTAGTTCTCCTTCAGCTGGGTTCCGATTTAGTATTTTATTGAGTACCTACTGTGTACCAGGTACTGGTTTGGCATCCTGTCACTGAACTCTCTCCCAAACCCAATGAAGAAAACAGTTCAGAGATATTAAGTAAGTTGCCCACAGTCACACAGCATCTAAGTAGGAAAATGGGTATATAAACCCAGGGTCTACTGACATTGTATCTCATGTATTTTATTTTGGGTAGGGAGAGTTCTCGGCTTAGGACTAATTCAGTGTCAGGCCAGGACATTAAATTAGTTGAGGAAATGTATTAATGAGCTTAGGGAGAAAGTGATGCCAGGGTACCTCTCTGGCATTCCAGTATATACCCTCTTAGAAATATTAATAATAAAGATCTGTCCAGAAATCTCTGGCCCTCATGGCATGCAGAGTGTGGGAGACCAGAAGGAGACCAAAGCAACTCCTGGCTTTGAGAAGAACCACATAATTTTTCTGAGCCTCAGTTTACTTATCTATAAAGCAGAGAGGACAGCAAGCCTCCTTCTCATGGTCTTTAGGGGAAGGGGAAGGTTATAGGAAACTGTGTTAGCTTGACCAGTGTCTGAAGCATAAAAACCAGCAGTGAAAAAGAAAATGCTAATCAAGGTTGAAGCCTGTGTGTGTGTGTGTGTGTGTGTGTGTGTGAGAGAGAGAGAGAGAGAGAGAGGGAGAGAGAGAGAGAGAGATGACAGACAGAGAGAGCATGTAAGCAAAAACCAGCCGGCCTGGGAAGGTGTCTCCCAGTGTGAAGGAAAGCCTCTTGTCCTCTGAATTCTGTCTCAGTGTGGTTCAGACCCACTCCTAACCCCCTCAGGAGCTGTGTGGTCCTTCCAGGGGACCTCTCACCCCTACAGGGTCAGAGGTGGCCACAGGGAGCATTGCTGGGAAGCCCTGACTGAAGACTGACCTGGGAGCCCTTGTCTCTGGCATGATAGGTAAGTCTGCGTGCTGGGTTGGGCCTGGCCTGATGCCAGGAGTAGAGCTGGCGCCCAGGCCAGGACCAGAGACAGGTCAAAGTCAGCAAGAGTAGCCTGGGGGAAAAGGTCAGAACTACCTGTAGGGCAGCTTCCCAGAGGCCTCCTAACTGTCACCGGGTCAAAAGGGATGGGGACTCCCTGGCAATGAGGCAAGATGGCGGCACCTCCTCTGCTCCTGCCCTCTCCAGAGGCTCTTACTGAAGCGGCCCAGCCAGGTGTCCATGAGAAGTGATGGGGAGGACAGACATTGTAACCCACACCCTCAGGATGAGCCCAGCGGCCACGGGGGGCTACATGCGGCATTTGGACACTGGAGCCTTCTGGCTTGTTCCCCGTTCATGGTACTTCTGTTCTCAGGGGACAAACCTGAGTAAAATCCCAGCTTACACGAAGGACCCTAGTGTGAAGGGCAGGTGGCGTCACCCGCACCTCGGTTTCCGTGTCTGTGAGATGTAAGTATCTGCAGTCAATGCTTCGTGATGCCATGGAGCACGGTTAGACACAGTGGCCAGACGTGCTGACACACCAGTTCAGATCTCAGGACTCCCTGGTCCCCTGTACACCCAGTGAACCATGTGGGCCATGACAGGGGCACCACTCACTCAGCTCTCAATTACCCGTGGTCAACAGACGCTCTGTCGTGGGGCGGGGAGTGTTGGCGGAGCTCATGTGGATACAGATGGTGGACACAACCAGGATACTGACACAGCCCAAGGGGGCCAAGAAGGCAGCCAGAGCCCCTGGAGTGTCATTGACATTTAATGGTCTCAGCAACAGGGTGGTTCCACTGTCCAGGGCATGGAAAGGGTCTTGGTTACAACCCGGGCTCTGTCACCTCTCTGCTTCTGCATGTGGCCCTGCCAGAAATACCCTTTTCAGTCAAAGCTTGCCCCTGTCTTTGCCCCCCCACATACACACACA
>NW_006159850.1:8853598-8897766 GCF_000334495.1 Tupaia belangeri chinensis | reverse complement strand
CACACACACACACACACACACACTTCTGCTGTGTTTTTGTCTTCTTTTCTTTTCTCTGTTTCTTTTCTCCTTTTCTTTTTAAGAGAGATTTTTGCTATAAGGCACGTGTGCTTGCCAGAGAGACAGCAAGACAGAAAGCAAAAAATCACCCCCAGGGGTGATGGCCATGCCACAATCCCTTTTCCTCTTGAGATTGTGGGCACACATGCATGCATGCCCGATAGGAGTTTAAGCCACTGGGCCTGGGACTCAAACCACCATCGACTACACGGGAGTCTAGCAACATAACCATTCTGCCATCTGCTGGTGTCTCCCAGTGTGTTTTTCAAGCCAACCGACCGGTACTTGAACTGCACAGTTGGCCATGTGGAATCTAGCTGCCTTCACTGGTATGCCACCACTGACCCCTGAACAACTTCTTAACTCTCTTGGCACAGTTTCTTCTCACTTACAGGGTGAGGAGTCCCAGCCTTATCCGGTCACACTGGAGGGTTTAATGAAATAACTGACATGGGCGGAGCCCTGGGCCCTGCGCCTGGCGAGGCACTGCGGGCACACTGCTCCTGGGAGGCCTGGCCCACCCTTCATTTCTCTTGCTCCCAGGCCTCTGACTCCAAAGTGGGCAGGATAACGCTTCCCTGGCGGGTTTGCTCCAGGGCAGGCAAGGTAACCCCTGCTAGAGGACCTGCTGATGTAGTTCTCTAATCAGACTCCTTTGTCGAGGAGCTAAGTCAGACACTGTCACCACCTGCAATGCACTCCCACCGGCACTGCAGGCCGGAAGCAGGAGCCAGGAGTCCTGGCGCCGGGCAGTGCTGTGGCCTTGGCCATCATGTTTGTGCAATCCCAGCAGGCGACTTTCAACCCTTTTTTATTGGGAATGGGTGTTGAGAAATGGGCTGAGGGTATCCCCCCGGGAAGGAGAAACTGCCACATCCAACCGTGGCCAAAGTCTGGGCAGCGGAACCGCCCACCCCAGGGAGAGGCCCGATAAACAGCGGCTCAGAGCCGGCCAGCCCCGGCCGCGGACTCTGAGCTGCTGATAAGGAGCTCGGCCCTGCCTTCAAGGATTTCTCCAGGAAGTGGAGAGGACGGCTCCAGAGAGGCCCTGGACCTTGTCCTCTGCAGCCTCCCAAGGTTCTTCTTCACTCTGGACTGAACGGCGCTGCGTCCTCACTCCTGGTCAGGGCCCGCCCGGCTTCACTCCCCATTTTCCCTTGCTGACTGATCCAAGCCAGGGTGTTTCTTTGCTCCCATTGTTACTTCTGCTTAGTTCTCCTTCAGCTGGGTTCCGATTTAGTATTTTATTGAGTACCTACTGTGTACCAGGTACTGGTTTGGCATCCTGTCACTGAACTCTCTCCCAAACCCAATGAAGAAAACAGTTCAGAGATATTAAGTAAGTTGCCCACAGTCACACAGCATCTAAGTAGGAAAATGGGTATATAAACCCAGGGTCTACTGACATTGTATCTCATGTATTTTATTTTGGGTAGGGAGAGTTCTCGGCTTAGGACTAATTCAGTGTCAGGCCAGGACATTAAATTAGTTGAGGAAATGTATTAATGAGCTTAGGGAGAAAGTGATGCCAGGGTACCTCTCTGGCATTCCAGTATATACCCTCTTAGAAATATTAATAATAAAGATCTGTCCAGAAATCTCTGGCCCTCATGGCATGCAGAGTGTGGGAGACCAGAAGGAGACCAAAGCAACTCCTGGCTTTGAGAAGAACCACATAATTTTTCTGAGCCTCAGTTTACTTATCTATAAAGCAGAGAGGACAGCAAGCCTCCTTCTCATGGTCTTTAGGGGAAGGGGAAGGTTATAGGAAACTGTGTTAGCTTGACCAGTGTCTGAAGCATAAAAACCAGCAGTGAAAAAGAAAATGCTAATCAAGGTTGAAGCCTGTGTGTGTGTGTGTGTGTGTGTGTGTGTGAGAGAGAGAGAGAGAGAGAGAGAGGGAGAGAGAGAGAGAGAGATGACAGAGAGAGCGAGCATATAAAAAAAAAAGGAGAGAGAGAGAGAGAGAGAGAGAGGGAGAGAGAGAGAGAGAGATGACAGACAGAGAGAGCATGTAAGCAAAAACCAGCCGGCCTGGGAAGGTGTCTCCCAGTGTGAAGGAAAGCCTCTTGTCCTCTGAATTCTGTCTCAGTGTGGTTCAGACCCACTCCTAACCCCCTCAGGAGCTGTGTGGTCCTTCCAGGGGACCTCTCACCCCTACAGGGTCAGAGGTGGCCACAGGGAGCATTGCTGGGAAGCCCTGACTGAAGACTGACCTGGGAGCCCTTGTCTCTGGCATGATAGGTAAGTCTGCGTGCTGGGTTGGGCCTGGCCTGATGCCAGGAGTAGAGCTGGCGCCCAGGCCAGGACCAGAGACAGGTCAAAGTCAGCAAGAGTAGCCTGGGGGAAAAGGTCAGAACTACCTGTAGGGCAGCTTCCCAGAGGCCTCCTAACTGTCACCGGGTCAAAAGGGATGGGGACTCCCTGGCAATGAGGCAAGATGGCGGCACCTCCTCTGCTCCTGCCCTCTCCAGAGGCTCTTACTGAAGCGGCCCAGCCAGGTGTCCATGAGAAGTGATGGGGAGGACAGACATTGTAACCCACACCCTCAGGATGA
Source organism: Tupaia belangeri chinensis (assembly GCF_000334495.1). Lineage (NCBI taxonomy): Eukaryota > Metazoa > Chordata > Mammalia > Scandentia > Tupaiidae > Tupaia > Tupaia belangeri. The sequence goes on along the minus strand of NW_006159850.1, from coordinate 8,895,149 downwards.
GCCCAGCGGCCACGGGGGGCTACATGCGGCATTTGGACACTGGAGCCTTCTGGCTTGTTCCCCGTTCATGGTACTTCTGTTCTCAGGGGACAAACCTGAGTAAAATCCCAGCTTACACGAAGGACCCTAGTGTGAAGGGCAGGTGGCGTCACCCGCACCTCGGTTTCCGTGTCTGTGAGATGTAAGTATCTGCAGTCAATGCTTCGTGATGCCATGGAGCACGGTTAGACACAGTGGCCAGACGTGCTGACACACCAGTTCAGATCTCAGGACTCCCTGGTCCCCTGTACACCCAGTGAACCATGTGGGCCATGACAGGGGCACCACTCACTCAGCTCTCAATTACCCGTGGTCAACAGACGCTCTGTCGTGGGGCGGGGAGTGTTGGCGGAGCTCATGTGGATACAGATGGTGGACACAACCAGGATACTGACACAGCCCAAGGGGGCCAAGAAGGCAGCCAGAGCCCCTGGAGTGTCATTGACATTTAATGGTCTCAGCAACAGGGTGGTTCCACTGTCCAGGGCATGGAAAGGGTCTTGGTTACAACCCGGGCTCTGTCACCTCTCTGCTTCTGCATGTGGCCCTGCCAGAAATACCCTTTTCAGTCAAAGCTTGCCCCTGTCTTTGCCCCCCCACATACACACACACCCCCCACCCCCGGCGTACTAGCCTTTAGGCTTTAAGAAGAGTCAACTCTTCCCAGAGCTCATCTGACAGCTCCTCCCCACCCCCACCACCCGCAGGTTGGAGTAGGCACCTTCTCCACTCTGGAGTCTAACAAGACCTGTCCCGGATGGACCTTGATATCTCGGGGACAGAGACATTGTTGAGAACAGCCCTGCCATGGGATAAGCACTCAGTGTATATGGCACAACGGAAGAGTGACTGAGAGGCACTCAGAGGCCAAACGTCCCCGTAGAAAGCAGAGACGCAGATCCCCGGTCAGGTGAATTTCCCTGATTGTTCTTCTGGCTTGGAGACCCAGAGAGAGGAGAAAGGAGCCCATTAACAGCTGGAGCAAAGTGCAGGTAGGAAAGTACTGGAAAGACTCCCACTTCCATCCATGTGCTGTGGACCGCACAGCCTCACGTGCTTCTCGAAACATCGAAATTGTTTCCAAGCACTCTCCACCGTGTTCTTTCTCTGAGGTTTGTCAAAACCCACTGGTAAAGATGTCCGAGATGCAGGAACTTATTTTTGGAGAGAGGTTTTCGCTATAGGGTGCATGTGCTCGCCAGAAAGACAGCGAGAGATAGAGAGATAGAAAGTGAAAAATCACCCCTCGGGGGGCTGGCCACGCTGCAATCCCTTCTCCTCCATTCTCTTCTTGGGATCTTGGGCATGTACGCTCACACGCCTGGGATTGAGTTTAAGCCATCGGGTCTGGGACTTGAACCGTAGTTGACTACATGGGAGTTCAGCGACAGAGCCATTACACTAACTGCTGGTCTCAATGCAGGAACTTTTGACATACATTTTGGTATCTGGATTTTTAAGAGAGTTTCCCCTTTAAGAGCCGGAGGATGGCTGTAGGAAGGAGGGCCTGATTCCTGCCCGGTGCACCCAGACCATCGCTCTGCCGGCAGCATGGGGCTCCGGGAGTCGATTAATGACGCACATTGAAATGAGGAGTGCTGCAGTCTCTCCTTTTTTAGCAGCCTGAACACTATTTATTCTTAACTGTGAGTAAGTCTGGGGATGTCTCCCTAGTGGATGACAGCAGGCAAGAACTGAATCTGTGAAACTGAAAAGGAAACTCTCAGCTGTGCATGGCAGGGCTGGCTAGGCTTCCTGGCTTGTAGCACAGTAGAGAGAGGGGCAGTTAATGAAGTTGCGAATCCCCAGACCAATGTTTTTCCCGTCCAGAATGCCCTCCCCATCTCCCTGTGCATCTGCCTTCCCACACCCGTCCTTTCACTCCCTCCTTCCTTTATTCGGCGTGTACCTGGGGGGGGGGGGCTCGCATGTGCTGAGGCCAGTGTGTACCAGGGCCACACACACAAGGTGCTATCAAGTCGCCAAGGACTGGAAAATGGCATGCCAAGCCCCGGATGCCTGCTCTAGGGTGCCCTCTTCAGCATGGATGACACTGAGGATGAAGGTCTCCAAATCAGTGTCAGGTAAACCCATGGCATCCACAAGCACTCTAAGGGCTGTATCCTGGAAACGCAGGTGAGAGGACAGAGGCCGAGGAACAAGGGGTCTCTCTGAGGTGATGACCCTTTGGTGCAACTGCCAGAGTTCCGATGAAGTCTGAGCAAGAGACTTTGGGTGCGTAGTTAGGGCTATTGCTTCACCCTGTCGGTGAAGAAATCCCACTGACCCAGTGCATTGCAGAAATGAAGTTTCAAATGATCTAAGGAACAAAGAACTTCTGGCCAGAAACTTGGAGTGACAAACAGACTACATTCCAGACCCTCGTTAGCTGAGGAAGTCCTTTATCCCAATTGGGGAGACTGAGCCACTAGATTCCTTGTTCTTCATTTAAACAAGGCCCACAGAAATTGTACTTTGTCTCAGATAGAAAAGTGTATTCTTTGTATGCATTCCTTCAATTCCCTTTAATGTACATCATGCGGTAAAGTTTCTTTTGTGATCTATCGGAATTTCTAAATTCTGAAGAAAGTCATCATATATGGGCAATTCACCCATGTCTAAGCTATGGCCTTACTTGCAGAAAACACACCCATCTTCTAGGTTAGAAATAATAAAATCTGGGGGCTGGCAGGTGGCATGATGGTCAAGGGTGTTGGACTTCCACATGGCCAACTGCGGTTCAAGTCCCAGAACTGGTAGCTTGCTTTCTCAACTTCCAACTTCTATTTCACTCTCTCTCTCTCTCATTCTGTCCCTCTCTGATCAAATTAAAAATAAATAAATAAAGTTAAATAAAATAATTTTAAAAAAGAAATAATAAAAACTATGACTTATTGGGTTCTCGCATTGTCTTTTTGATTGCACGAGACAAGACGAGGAAGTAGGCAGCATTGACCTCATCTTGGAGGGGATGACCTTTGAACTTTAGGTAGCAGATGCTGTCTCTCATTTTCTCCCGGGCCTTCCCACTTCAGTGCACATTTCCACTTTCAACTGGCAGTGCCATCCTTATTTCTCTGTCCAAGGTTTTTTTCTGGTCGTAGGAGCCCATTCTGCCTGGGCATAGCAGGCCAGAAGGCACCGGGGCAGTTTTCACCAAGAGCTGGTGAGAACTGGTGTATAGATGCCTCAACTCCCTCCCCCTCAGGTGCACTAACTCTGAAGCTTGTGTTCCACACTGCCTCCTACAGGTCCCCAATGGGATTACCTCTCGTCAATGACATCCCTGTGCTCCCTTTTGCACTCCTCACTCTCCTGCTATCATTTTTCAGGACCACCTCTCAAGGCAATTACCTGTCTTCAGATCCTATCTCAGAGTCTGTTTTGGCGACTGCCAAACTTGCCCCAAAAGTTCCATTTAGGCTGCTGTAGCAGAATAGCACAGACTGTGTGACTCATAAACAGTAGACATTTCTTTCAAACAGTTCTGGAGGCTGGGAAGTCCGAGATCAAGATCCTGGCACATTTGGTATCTGCCGGAGGCCAGCTTCTCGGGTCGTAGGTGGTGCTCTCTTTCTATATCCCCACATTGCGAAAGGAGCGATTTACGTGGGACCACTTGTGCAAGAGCATTGATCTCATTTGTTAGTACGCCACGTCCATGACCTAATCACCTACATGTGCCCTCCATCCAAATGCCGTCATGTTGGGCTCAGGATTTCAACTCCTGAATTGGGAGAGGGGACATAGCCTTCTCTCTACAGTAGGTTGACACCACAGTTTGACCCTACTTTCCCATGACCCCAAATTAGTAACCACGAATTTGTAACCATGAAGCAGGTGCTCTAGACCCTGCACATGCACATGTGCCCAAGAACTGTTTCATGCACTTCAGGAACAGAAGAGGACAGAGGGACACTAGTTCTGGATGGCCTTTGCCCCACGCCCTGGGCATAGGCTCTCCAGCTTGCCATCCAGTGCTCTCAGTGAACAAAGCAGGCTGATCTCGGAGCCACAGGGAAGTGATGCCACAGCCCAGCCCACCCAGCTGGGCAAGGAGCACCTAACCCTCCTGGTTTGCTCAGCCCACTTCCAGCATGTGCTAATATGCGCGGGTGGCACCAGGGAGGTGTCGTCTGGCAGCACTATCCTTCATACGGAACATTAAGCCGAGGTCCTGCACAGTCTTGAACATTAACCATCCCCTGGTACCCATGAAGAAGAGCTACGGGTTTTATTAACCTCGGTGTCCTGGACGCATTGCACAAGGAGTACCATCATTAACCCACCTCCAGACGGGGGACCGGGGCCTGTTTTCGAGCTCCATTCCAATAGCTCAGGCCCTACGAAATGCCTTCAATAATTTAAGGAAACTACCAAAATGTGACCATAAAGGATATAACTTCACCTCAAGGATGGCGATCCATAAAGATTTTGTGATAGTAAAAACTGCTTTGTTCTGTTACAAGCCCTTTGAAAGTTCATGTGTGTGTGTGTGTGTGTGTGTGTGTGTGTGTGTGTGTTGGGGTGGGGGTGACATCCTGCAGTCATGCTCCCGCAATTGGGATCGAGCAGAACTCACGGTGTAATTATCCCTAACATTGTGGCCGTAGCACAACCCATTAACAACAGTTCAGCCTGTGTTAGGAAGTCCCGCAGGTAACCTCAGAGACACGTCGTAGCGCTTGTTTCTTCCCCATGTCAAAGATTTTTTTTTCCCACTTCCAGACATACAGCTTCACTATAAAAACAGAACAAGCTCGTGAACACCCCCGACGTCCTGACACAAGTCGGATTTACACACCGATTCAATGCAGCCATCCCGTAAAGACTGGTTGCTTGCGGGCTCTGTCCCATGAATACCTCAGTCGTTCTCTCGTTGGTGGATGCACTTTTAATTTGCACCTCTTATGCAAGCTTCCAATTTACAAGTGACAGAGGAGGAGAAGGGTGGGCTATTCCAGAGGAAGGAAAGAGGACCAAGGAGCCTGAGAAAGGGATCTCTTCTCAGAGGGAACTGGGCCTCTTCCTGCAATTTTCTCCAATAAGAAGCCAGTGCCACAAAAGAATATGTAATTATGTCCACACGTGACTTCAGGTTTTTTTCTTTATTCTGATAGAGCATGTGCACATGAGAGTGAAACAGAGTGAGAGAAGCAGAGAGAGCAAAAGAGAGAGAAATGAGTAGCCTCCACAGGGTCTGGCCACATTGCGATCCCCTTCCTCCAGCCCTCCAGCCCACCCGATTGTGGGCTCTCGTGTGTATGGCTGGCATGTTTCCGAATGGCCAGGCTGAGGATTTGAACTGCCCTGCCATGTGGGATCCTGCTTCTTGGAGTGGTGCGTTACCACAGAGCACACAGCCAGCCCTGGCTTTGTACTTGACAGAAACGAACTGGGAGGGGGCCAGCAGGTGGCATGGAGGGTAAGGGCGCCGGACTCCCACATGGCTGACCATGGTTCGAGTCTTGGACCCGGTGGCTTGCTCTCTCTCTCTCTCTCTCTCTCTCTCCCCCCCGCCCCGGTCAAATTTAAATAAATAAAGTTAAATAAAGTCTTTAAAAAAAAAAAGTCTTAAAAAAACCTGGTCTTAATGGTTGTTTAAAAAAATAATAACTGGGAGGATAAATGGAGTAAAGGCCAAATATGTGCTTTGGGGAAGGACACAAGCTAGGCCACACCACAGCTCTCCTACTTACAGTCTCACTGCCGTGTATGAAGTGGCTTAAAATCACAGTGCCTCAGTTTCCTGACCTGTAAACTGGAACTCCTAATGAGAAATCACAAGCTCTTTTCAATTTTTCTTTTCTTCCTTCCTCATCCCTCTCTCCTTTCTCTCCTTCCTTCCTTCCTTCCCTCTTTCTTTCTTCATCCCCTTCCTCCTTGTTCTGGTGTTCGCCTCCTTCCCTCTCTCCATCTCCTTCCTCCTGTGTACTCCTAGGCACTGGGGCTACAGGAAGAAGAGAAATCCCTGATTCCAAAGGCTTCATTCCAACTCCTGTCAAGAAGATTAGATGAGATATCAAATAAAAAGCACTTTGCGTCTCAGTAAGAGTTATGGAGATATGAATATTTTTATTATGATTGTAGAAGTATGAATATTTCACTATGGATTTTAAAAACTGGGGTTGCACATACACCAGACTTTATGAGGTTGTGTGTGTCTCCACCCATGGTAGGGGTAAGGCGGAAGGGCTACTGCCTCCCTGTGAGGTGAGTAGCACCCAGCCTGTGCAGTGCTGAGGGAGGGCACAGGTGTGGGGCCAGATTTTCCTCTCATTCTCAACCCAGGTTGTTAGCTGCTTGCAAATTTAGCTGCGGCCCCGTCATGGTGGTATGGCCTATAGGGCACTGCCATGAGGTATTGAAGACATGCGGAAAGTTCTTGGGGTCAGATCCCAGTCGACCTGAACACGCTGAGTGTGTCTGTGAACATGCCTGTGATCCTGGCTGGCTGGGAGGCTGTGGGGGATCATGGAGTGGTAAGACCCTGTTAGGGGTAACTTTCTCCCTCTTTCTCTTACTCATGAAAGAAATAAATAAACTAAAAAAATTGGGCTTATATGCTAGAAACTCACTTGAAATAGAAAAGAAATATCTCTGAAATCCCATGATGTTGGATTCCAATCAATGCCTTTTAACCGACTCTGTGAACCAAGTGATTATACGAGAGGAAGTGGCCGTTTTCTTTTTTCCCAAGAAATGCATACACAAAACTCCCAAGTAGCTCCATCTTTATTCTGCCCACTCAGAACATTTTCAATTAAAGGCTGAGAGACATCTGTGCTCCTGAGCCTGCCAGGTGTTTATGAGCCTTGCCGAGTCCACTAGAGCTGAGTTCAGCTAGCTGGGTAGTTTGGCTCCGTTGTTTCCCGTGACAGGTACCCGTGTCTGAACACAACAGCCGCTGGGCTCTCTCTGCACGCCCAGAGCCCACCCACGAGGAGCGATTTGATTTACACAGAGTAGTAATAACCCTCAACAAACACCCGCTCGCCAAACCCCTCTGTAACTCTTGGCACGGAGCGAGAGTCAACTGCCCAAAGTCTCTGCCACAGTCAACATCAGGGAAGGGGAAGAGGGTGCGAACAGGGACAGAAGGGCCTGGGGCCATCCCCTGCTCTGTGCAACTTAGTCCGGTGCTGTCAGATGAAGTTTTTGAGATGACGGAAATGTTCTGTATAGCCTTATCCAACACCACAGCCGCTGGCCACATGTGGCTATTGAACATGTGAAATGTGGCTCATGTGCAACTGCATTAAAAACTATTTATTTCATGGTAATGAACTCAAAGTTAAATAGCCCCCATGCAGTTAGAAGTCACCATATTGGACGTAGCAACTCCAAACACACCCCAAGTCTCTGCAAGTCAGGTTAAGGTGAAAGCATGCATCTCCTAGTTCAGTTCACCCAGCAGTTAACCAGCAATGAGTGTGCCTTCGCTGTGAGTCATGCCCAGTCCTGGGTACAGAGGTAAGGAGTTATAAAGTTACTAGGTCCCTGACTCAGCTATGCAACCAGTCACAAAGGGCTGTGACACTGGACAAGTGCAAAGAGGAAAGATCGCAGTGAATAACTACAGGCTGCATGAAGGAGGCAGCACCTTAGAAGCTCATAGAGGGTAGGAAGTCGTTTGTTTTGCAGAGAAAGAGAACAGTCTCACAGAGTACGAAGTCTGGACTAAGCCCGATACCATGATTGACTGTGGATCACTCATGAGTTACAGAGCCTGGGGTGTGGGTGTGAATTGGGCCTGAGTGGAGGCAGGGAGGACAGAGATGACCCTTCTGAGGGTGGTAGGGTAAGGCAGTGAAGGATTTGCTGTGGTGTCTGAGCAAGTCTGAACCTGATCTGTATTGAGGACCTCTCAACTTCTCCCTAAATAGTGGGATTTTTACCAGCTACCCCACGAAATACCCTCCTAAGCTAACTTCCCCCACCTCTCCTGTCCTTCAAGACTCTCCTGAGTCCTGCTTTCTCCTGAAGCTGTCATTGATCTGCCCCCTCTACACCAATCCCTCCTGTGTCTGATAGTGCCTTCGGCTTCAAGTCACTCTTGGGTGATTTTTCACAATTTTTTTTATTTGTTTGCAGTTTTCCAACAAAGTCCTGGTGGCTGGTACTTAAGGACTATCATGATTTTTTTTTTTTTGTCCCCCCACATGGTCCAGACCAGAGTAGGTACTCAGTAAAGAATCTCCATGGGTTAATAGATTGGGCTTGTTGTGTCCCTTCCCTTTTGACTTGGGCCTGGAGGTCAGTGTAAACTCTTGTAATTCTTGTGTCGTAAACACTGAGCCTCTGCTGCCCCCCACTTCATTCCATAACCTGCACCTTTTACTTCGGGTAACCAACTCAGTGTCATTAAGAAGGCTCCCCAAAAACGAACACTGGGAACAGTCCTGGAGATTGTTTCTGGGGAAGGAGAAAGTGAGACTCTGTGGGAGTCTGTCTAGTTGTCATCTATTTAGCTACCTGAAAACCAATTCAAATCCTTCAGTCAATGGTACCGGATTTAGCTATGTAGCACAGGCAACTGGTCAACCCCCAATGCTGTTTTTATTTATAGAATCACATTTGGAACTTTGCAGACCACCACAATGTTGGCTCCTTCAGGCATTCCCCATGATGATCTGTCTGTCTATGTGCCTCACCCACATAGCTTCCCTTTTCCAAGTGTCCACTTTTCTTTCTCAATCCTCCATGCAGTCTGGGGCACCCCTGTATCTCCCCTGCACTCTCAATAAACCGTACTTCACATGGTCACACGAGAGTTACATGCAACAGGTTGCGTGAAACACTCAATAAAGGCCAGTGGCAGTTGTCACTACTCTTGATATAATAATTCCCTGAGTGTTATAGCATGTTTGCCTTGTGCATATTTAGCACTGAGCACAGGCCAAACACAGAGTGGCTGTTCTTTGAATGAGTAAAACTAATCAGGGAAACCTCAGATGAATGAACCAAGCTTTGGCATTTGGAAGTCAGTGACCTGCCTTAATTCCTAAATAAAGCTTAAATATATGATAGGACAAAACGATACTTCAAGGATGCTGGTTTAAGAAGCACAGGTTCCCGGAGATGAGACAATTATTTGCAGAGAAGGGATCAGAGGATGGTCAAGTGGCAAGGGTGAGAGCAGGTGGCAGGGAAGTACATGAAGATGTTGGAGAAGGGCCTTGTTGACTTTGTTAAGTCTTATGTCTATCTTTTCTCCATCGTGAGGCGTGTGTGGCCTTGGCAGAGCAGGTTTAAATCCCAGACCTATCACCCAGATGTTCTGTAAAGTAGTGAAGTCAAAATTTCTCTGCTTAGGCACTTTGATGTGAGGGTTGGGTCACTCTTTCTGATAGGGGCTGCTCTGTGCATGATAGGATATTAAATACCATTCTTGGCTTCTGCCCTTTATACCACAACATTGGTGTAACCCCAAGTTGTGACAATTGCCCCTGCTCTAAGCTAAGCCTTGTTGTTTTCTGTTAGAAAATGGGAATAAGAGTTTCTACAGTCAGGACCAGACAGCTGTTAGGACTGAAGGAGGTAGCACGTGTGAAAGGCCTAGCCTAGCCCATGCAGGGCTTCACAGCCACATCACAGGCAGCTCTCACGTGTACACCAGTGAGTTCTGGGAGGCTGTGCAAGAGATAATAGGGGAGGAGGTGATCCATCAGTGCTTGTCCTGAAATCCCACAAGAGTCAGCAGCTCAAGGCTTCGTCTTGCCCTGGAGGTATGTAAATAGGGGCATTATCAGGGCCAGCATCTGTGAGAGTTAAAGCAGGAAGTCCTTACAGCTTCCTGTAAAAACACAAGTGACAAACTAGGATAAATAACAAGCAGAGGGAAGACATTCCTGTATCACTGCCAGCCCCCAAGAAGCTGTACTCTGTCTCTCTCTCTCATATATCCACTCCTTCTAATAAGAAATAACATAAAATAGTTATTAAGAATCTCCACTATGGTGTCAAACATGGGTTCAAATATCACTCTGCTCTCTACAAATTCTGTGGCCTTGATCCAGCTGCTTCCCCTCTCTGAGCCCTGTTCTTCTCCCTTTAACTCAGGGGTAAGGATGAGGGTTAACATGTGCGTTAAGGAAATGACGTATGTCAATAATGTATGTGTCCCTCATACAGAGAATGGCAGTTGTGGGAGCAGGTGCCTGGAAACTCTGAGTCATATGTGTCTGCCTTTGTAGTAATAATTTGGTCAACAGCCTTTCCTAAGGGGCAATCCCAAGTCTTCCTGGGAAAGAGGCTAGGTGAGGTTGAGGCCAATCACCACAACATTACCCACTGGGGAAGAAAGTTCAGCAAATGGGGCCCATTCAGGGAAGGCAGAGGCTATAGTGGGATGGAAAGAGGGTGGCCTTTATGGTCACCACACCTGAGTGTAAGCCCTGACCTCATTACTAGCCAGACAAATTTCCTCAGCTTCTGAGCTTACAAGTGACATTTTCTCTGTGCCTCTCGAGTCAATGGGGTAACATTGCCCTTGCCAGCTCTGTGGTTGCAAATACTCTCTCCTCTCCATACTTGGCCACTTAGCCAGCATTTACTGAGCTCCTGTTCCTTGCCAGGCTCTGAACCAAGTGTGACGGATACAGAGGCAAAGAAAACATGGACCCTGTGTTTAAGAAGCTCAAAATCTAGTAGGAAAACCATACTCTCAAAGAAAGCATGTGGTTAAAAGAGAAGCTGTAAAGAAGGGCAGACATGAAGGCCAAGATCTCAGTGCAGCTGTATTCACTCTGTTTTGCCACCGTCGTAAATGACCTCCAGCTTGCAGGGCCTTAAAGCAAAGAGGGGGCAGCTCGTGGCATGGTGGTGAAGACAGCTGGAACCTCCGTTGTTGACTTACGGCTCATGTCCCGCACCCACGGGCTTGAGAAACACACCAGGCACATGTGCATGCCCAGAATCCTGAAAGGTGGGAGAGATGGAGGAAGAGGGATTGCTGTGTGACTGACCCCATGAAGACTGACTTCTGTTCCCCCCCCCACCATCTGTCTCTGGCAATCACACACACCCTCTGGCAAATGAAAACAAAAACAGAGATGCACATACACATAATGTCACCGAGGGGTCAAGAGACCCCTTTGGGACACTTGTCCATGTGCTGACTTAGCATTTCAGACTGTCCAGATCCCATGGTACCGCCATATCATTAGGGTTTCCTCAGTCACTGAGGCGGGGAAGAGAGACAGCAGGAACCCCACAGGAATGCGTCCATCTGTAAGTGACATGTTCCTGTATTTTCCTTCACATTTCATTGAATAAAACAGGACGTGTGTTTGTGCCTAACCCCAAGGGGCCACGAGCCCTGAAGGAGGCACGAACTCGAAATCTTGGTGAGCAGCTCGAACACTGGCACAGTCATGGTGGAGCTCCCCACAATGCCAGCACCACGCAGGCAGCTCCGCTGTTTTGAATTCTTTTTTTCACTAACGATTAACAAAGTGCCTGTCACGAGACAGAAAAGCAAGACATTCTTGAAGAACCAGGGAAGGAAGATTATTGGGTTGTTCTGAATTCCGGCTGCTTAGAAACTCCTGTGATGTCCAGGGACAGAGACATGCCTCCTCGGAAGGCCTGGTTTGGTTGTGTTCAGCGGCCCAGTGCTGAGCAGGCTCCTATGGGCAGCCTTCACAGCCTGGCTCAGTCTTCCTTCTGCAGCTGCAGAATCGCTTGTGTCCTGTGCCCAGCTCTGCACGCTCAGGGCCCTGACACCTCTGCTTTTCCTCTCAGGGCGCCACACCCTCCTTCCTGCCTGTGATCTACTGGAGTAGGAGCTGCCTGGTGGACCTTGATTCATGCCTGAACCCGCTGCCTTTCTAGTCGCTTGTCTCTGGGATGAGCTACTTGACATTCTTGAACCTCTGTTTTCTCATCTACCAGGCAATGATGTCTTTCCAGTCACAGACCCTTCAACAAATGACAGTTTCTCACTTTCCTCTGGGAGCCACGCCCCTCGAACCCACTGGAGAATTATAGTACTGCTCTTGGAACGTCACTCCCCATAAGAATTCGAGCTTCCCTGCCAAGCATCCCCCTTGGGTGTGGGCTACCCTGCCTTCTTTCAACAAAGCACGTGTGTCTGTGCACCCAGGGAGGGTACCTGTGCCCTGCCAGCAGCACTGACAGACCAGGAGCACACGACTGGGCACGGGTCACAGCCGGCGTGAGTGCCCTGAGCTGCCGCACACTACACAGGATGGAGGCGGGGGCAGCTACTCACTGCTAATAGTTCCAGACGGGCACTGTGGGGAGACGCTGAACTTCAAGCACAGGTGCCCAGCGTGGCGGTTCTCAGAGCCGCCTCTGGGTCTGTTGTGTTCTGGAGGGTTCCATGGATTCGGGGGCCTGGGATAAGTCATCCTCATGCATTCATTTACCTGTGAGTTATTGGGCAGCCACTCTGAGCCAGACGGTTCACCACGTCAGGGCTGCAGAGACGAGTCTGGCAAACACACTTTATTTTTATAAACTCTTCAAAATATGGCTGCTTCTGTTTCAGTTCATGGTGGTACAAAACAGTCAAAAGAATTCAAAAGGAAGTGGTTTATGGTTAAATTGCAAAAACAATAATAGCTATTTATTGTGACTTGCATAGAATCATGTCTTTTTAAAATGGCACGTCTGAAAATACCATCCACACAGGAGTGCCCTCCCAACTCCAATTTTGCAGCTGTAGAAATAAAACTAAGAAGGAAGTGACTGGAACTTTATCCTTAGGGTCTTGGTGCTCCAGATACCCAGCCTAGGACCAGGTCTGTCCAAGGACAAGAAGTTGGAGTAGAGGTGGAAGACACTGCTGATCAGATGCCCTGGCTGGTTCTGTCATTTTCTCTGGGCATAAAGTTGGGGAAGCCACTCGGTTGTTTGGTGGACACTCCTAGATGGGTAAAGGAGAGGAATGAAGCCTTCCACTGCTGTTTTGGGAGGGCCCGAGACACCCGTGCTCTATCAGGGAAGTATTAAATGGTGGCTACAAGAGCGAGCAGAAGTATTTCATACTAGCACCCCGGCTTTATTTTCAACTTAGAAAAACAGAATCTCAGCGGCGAGGCTATTTTCAACATGCCAGAATTCCCAAGACATGGTAAGAGCCAAGCTCACCGACAGAAAGCCTGTTTTCTTCTCCCCCTGTTAGCCAAAGTTATGAAGCAAGGAAAGTGTGGCTGGCGTGTTCATGTGAGGCCGAGGCCGTACCTCTGGCCCCTTTCAGCACACTCAGGCATTAATAGTGCCTGGTTCTTTAATGGACTCTGGTGCATTTCTTTCTTGCATCTTGAGGTCTTTAAAAAGCCTGTGGTGAATTACACTGACATAAACCTTTTATAGAAACAATCACATTTCACTTGGTAAAATAATTAGCATAAGAATAGCGCAAAGTCAGTCTGTCTGATACTTGGTGCCAAGTAACAAACATGGGTTCCCGCCAGCCCCCACCTCACCCTATTTTGGGGGCGGGGGGCCATTCTTTTCTTTCTCCCGGTCAGTCTCCAGGAGTGAGGCCAAGGGCCCAGGCATGCTGTTTGATGTGTTATGTTACTCAGAGGAGTGGGGGATCGACCTCGAAGTTGGCTTCCTTTAGGTGATCACAGACTAGCGGACAGACAGGCAAAGGAGGGAAGGACGGAGGGGCCAAGTTTAGGGGTACCCCCAAAGCCACCTTGCCGGCCTCACCAACTTTCCTTTCTGCTACTGGTATGGTCACCCATCCCCTCCCTCAGCCCTCTCACTTCCTGCCTGGCTCTCCAAGTTCTTTTGCTGACCAACTATCAGAAGTATGGTTTTGTTTATGACTTTTGGATAAAATATCTCAGGAAAGGAGTGTCCTCTCTTGGGTTCAGATAAGACACTGTCAAAGGGCTCCGTTCAGACTCCATGCACGTTCCTTTCCATGATAAAGTACCCATGTGTTTTAGCCTGGAAGTGGGAATTCTTAGCCCATGGTAAACCACAGGGGTTCTCTGCTTGGGCCTCGCCCTGGAGACCCCTGTCTGGCTCCCTGCCTCTGTGTGGGTGTTTTCTGCACGTGGGCGCTGGGCCCCTGGCCAGAAGCGATGGATAATCAAATTGTTTAACTAAAAAAAGAAGAAAACACTTGCTTTTCTATATCTCGAGTGTGCAACTGGCCTAAGTGAGAAAACGGGGCCTCCTTTCTTAGCCAGCCCGAAGCCAGTGGACGGGGGTCTTATTGTGGCTGGAGAATGCAGATCCCAGCTCTGCTGGGCTTGAGAAACCATCTTCGTGTGTCTCCTTTAATTTAGCTGATAGATATGAAAGCGAGTTGAGTTTTAAAAATAAATAGGCATTTCTCATTAGCTGGGGACAGTTTTCAGGGTCAGCTGGGAGCAGTCCCGGAGAAAACAAGAGCCCCTGTTCTTCCACACAAAAGCTCTGAATACCTGTGCCCTGCGCTGGCGGGGGCTGCCTGTTCGCTCATTCTGTCGTGACCGACAGAAAGGGAATTTAGCAAACCACAGAATTTCCTAATTAGCGCGCCGGGAATTCTTCCGACGGTAATTTGGAACAAAAAGAGACAGCCCCGCGGTGAGGGGGTGAGGACAAGCGAAAATATGAGGGAGGAGGGTCGGGGAGGAGCGGGAGGTCGGGGCACCCAGGGCTCGGACAGCAGGTCTAGAAGTTTCTCCTGTGGACGGGATTTTTTGCTGTTTTCCAGAGGCCGTTGTTCACATATGGCAGTGTGGTCCCGGGGCGCCTGCCATATGTAAGGACACAGATTTTATGACTTATCGTCGGCAAGATTTATGGAGATGATATATGATCAGCCATTCTTCATCTGCGCCTATCAGGTGCAAACGCGCAGGGGCGAAGGCCCCTCGCCGCCTGCCCGGGAGAAGCTGCGGGGTCCCCAGCACAGCGCCCCTGCCCAACTCTGGCCCCTGCTCCCGGCTGCTGCCTCCCCTTAATAAAGGAACAGCCTGTGGTAACGGCAGCAACAATTTATTTGATTAAAATGGGCTACTCTGGAGCTATTTTGCGGTATGTTAATGAGTGCTATATCAGAGACATTTATTAAATTAGATTTCATAAATGTCAGCAGTGTTTGCACAGGAAATGCACCAGCCTAAATGTGGACCGAACGTGGAATTAATTTCCCCCCTTGGGAGCACCAACGTTCCTGCGGGGGTGAAGGTGTGCGCGGAAGGTGCGGCTGGCCCTTCGTGCTCCGATGTTTAACATCAGCGCGGGTCAAACCCAGCAGGGCTGGCTCTTGGCCGCCTCCCATGGAGGGAGAATCCGCGGGCGCTGAAACGAAGGAAATAACAGAGCTCCACGCTTCCTGGGAACGAGGCTTCGGCGTCGCTGTCACCGTGCTTCGCCTTTCCCTTACATTAGACTCAGCACAAATACGTGGAACTGGAGAAAACAGGACATCCGAGGAAATGCAGTTTGTGGCGGGAAGCACCCTGGGCCTGGAGGTCAGCGAGTCCCTGGCAGGAGCCAAGCTGGTGTCCTCCGTCAGCCCCGGGCGTCCAGGCCTCTGGGAGCGGGAGCCGCCTGACAGCCCGTGCAGACCGGAGCCCCAGAACCCGCAGCGCTCCCGCGTCTGCTCTCCTGAACCTCTGATCTCCCGGGTCTGTTCTGGAAGAGTTAGATCTGACAGGCTCCTTTTTGGAAGACACAAATAGACAAAATAAGAACAGTCCATCGAAATGAATTTCTGGAGCCAGAAAGATTTTCATCACAGATGCCATAAATCAGAGGAAAACCTGGACGAAGCAACCCGGGCAGCAGAAACTTTAGGGGGACCTGGCGAGCCGGCATGCGTGTTGCAGCCTCCCCGTTACTCTGGGAACCAGCCCTATGCAAACTTAGTTTCTTCCCTCGTCCACCATCTCAGGCATTTTAAATCCCCTGCAAAAGTAACGTTTTCCACTTAGACTTTTCAGGAACAGTGAAAACGGACTAACCAGGGCATGTGGATGGGTTTTCAGCCTCATCAAGAAACTATAATGCGGAGTGACCATGGCTAGCGCCTACAAAACTGCAGTCATCCAATACCACACCTACGGATTTGGGAGCCAGGGTAATACTTGGTGTTCATTTCGACAGAGGCACTAGGAAAAAAGAAAATCAATAAGATTGATCCTTCCGATGTGCAGTTTATAAATGTACATCAGTGTTCTTGGAAGGTGAGCAAAGTGTATGTCACTTTATATGTGATTTCGTGGGCACCAGGCCGCCAAAGGACAGGACACTCACTTTGGGCAACAGCAGCCGTGAACCAAAGTGAGTGAGCACAGTCAGACTGCACACCTAGCAGCTGCACGCCAACGACCCTGCCCACACTCAGGGACCAGATCAGAGCACAGGGTTTTTTGTGGCTTATTATTATTTTTTAGTCTTTTTTTTTTTTTTTTTTTTGAGCAGTTTAAAGCTCAGCAAAGCTAAGCAGGATGTATAAGGATTTCCCTTAAAGCCCTCCCCCACACAGGTATGGCCTCTTCCATTGTGAACCTCCTCTACCACACTGGCACATTTGAACCATTGACGATGCTACACTGACACACCATTGCCACTCCTAGTCCACAGTTTAGGTCTGAATTCACACTTGGTGGTGTGTGCTGTGGGTTTGGACAAACACACTGAAGTGTGTCCATCCCCACAATGTCATGCAGAACAGAGGTGGTCTCACTGCCCTAAGCATCCGCTTTTGCCTGTTCGCCCCTCCCAGCCCCGGTGCGTCTCCTTACTGTCTCACAGTTTGGCTTTTCTAGAACATTGCCCAGGTCTCTACAGCCATAATCTACGTAGCCTTCCCAGATTGGTAATGTGCATTGACGTTTTTCCACCTTTTGGGCTTTTCCATTCAGGAGACACAAACCTCTGAAGGAAAAATGACAGACCTTCCAGACCAAGCCATAAAGGGGGGGAGAAGGCTAGCAAATGCGGCAAAATGAACTCTTAATGGAAGCGCGATACAGTAGAATCCGTTTTATCCTATGTTGGGGACAGAGAATTCTGGAAACGTGCACCCGGGGCAAATGCCTCGTTCTGCTTCATTTTGCTTTATTGTGTTGTCATAACCACTCCTTGTGAGAGTCCTGTTCGGCAAACGCTGTAGCTAGTAAGAGTTAGTGTGAAAGAAGTTATTTCGTCCATGACCACAGTGAAGTGGTCTTTCCTTCCTACACGAGTCAGATTTTTTCTTCTCCTTTTATTAGTGCCCCGATGAAATAAAACCCAAAGGACATGAGCACGTTTGACTGACGTGCTCTGCAGGATTCTAGAACCTTGGGTGAAAACGACCCACCCGATTCCCTCCTGTGCCGCTTACTGCTTCCAAGACCTTGAGCCCGTCCCCTGGGTTCCAGGAGGTCTG
Source organism: Tupaia belangeri chinensis (assembly GCF_000334495.1). Classification (NCBI taxonomy): domain Eukaryota; kingdom Metazoa; phylum Chordata; class Mammalia; order Scandentia; family Tupaiidae; genus Tupaia; species Tupaia belangeri. The sequence continues at coordinate 8,877,757 of NW_006159850.1, read as the reverse complement.
TACCCTCTCCTCTCAACTGCGGGTACAAGTCTTCAAGAGTTTTTAGAGTTTAGGAGGGACCAAGCAGCTGAGGACTTCTGGCACACACGTGGGGCTCAGAGATGCGGTTATAGTTGTATTTCTGTTCCTAGCCCTTCTGGTCATTTTGGCTTTGGGGTGAGTATGATTTAATAACATTCAGACAGGGGCCAGCAGATAGCGTAGTGGTGAAGGTGCTGGACTCCCACATGGCCAACCATAGCTCGAGTCCTGGACCCAGCAACTTGAAACTCACACTGGGTGTGTGTGTGTGCCCAAGATCCTGAGAGGAGAATGGAGGAGAAGGGATTGTGGAGTGGCTATCCCCTCTGTGGGTGAGTTCTTGCTTTCTGTCTCTCTGTTTCTCTGGTGAGCACATTGTGCCCTATTGCACTATTGAAAAAATCTCTCTCTCTCCCCCTCCAAAAAAAAAAAAAAAAATCATGCTTTCAATTGCTCATTCTGAATATCAAGAACTTTTATGGGCAAGGGGATGCTTCTAGGCACTTGGGATGTACAAGGTGAACAAAAAAGTTAGGTTCCTGTACTCACAGGGACAGATTAATTAGTCAAGTAGGTTCCGATGGGAAGAAAATAAGACAGTTACAGGGATAGAATAGAGTAGTCAGCGGGAGACACTGTGAGGGGGTGTCACTGGCACAGAAAACCAGGCAGTGGGCAGGAACGTGGAAATCAAGAGCTCTTCTAGGGGAGGGATGCCAAATACAGTCACTGAAGTCCAGATGTCCCATCAAATGTCACTAGCATCTAAACAACACTTTCTAGTATAAGTATGTCTCAAATATTGGGGTATATTTATACTAAAAGGATTTATTTGTTGTTTATCACTGGGTGCCCTGCATTTTTATTGGCTAAATCTGGTTAGCCTATTTTAGGGGAGGGCACAGCAAGATCACAGAAAGCAGGCCAACGTGTTTAAGATGTAGAGGTTGGAATTTCCCGGAAGTCAGGGCCCTGCCATGTCTTTGAGGCCATGGGGAGGAGCCTGGGAAAATCGCACCCAGTGACTGGTGTGCTTGGTCTGTGCGATCGTCTGCACCGTGAATGGCAGTGAGGATGGTGAACTGTAGCCCAAAGCCCATATCTGGCCTACTAGCTGTCTTTGTAAATAAAGTTTTATCGGAACATGCTTACACTCGTTTGTTTACACATTGACTATGGCTGCTTTCAAACCGTAATAGCAGAGTCAAACAGTGGCAGGAGAAACGGTCAACACCTGAAACGTTTATAGCGGAGCCTTTGCAGCGAAATATGCCAACTCCTAAGCTACGGCATGCCCAGGAATCCAAAACAACAGCTCCTGGGAACTAACTACTTAGCTATATGGATTCCCAGTTCACTTTTCCTAGCCTCCGTCTTGACCTTTTCTGATTTATACTCAACCAGGCTTTGAATTTGTACATAGATGGGTTAAAAAGACCAGTCTCCAGGTTCCTGAGTCCGGTACTAGAGTGGAAAGGAAACAAATTTGATTCCATCACGTGACTGCTCACGTGGTTAGTACTCATGAGCAGACCGCGCCACAATCCTCAGGAAGACTTCTTTCTTATGTCGGAGGCTTTTACGCACTATGGTTATGACTTTCTTTGCTAAGAGGTGCAGCACTGCTACGAAGTGTAACAGTTTGCATGAACTACTTGGCCAGGCTGCAGGGCTCACACACAACTAGTTGGTTCAAGGGTAGTTGTGAAAAGAAAGGGGCAAGATTTTGTAGACAACCTGTTCCTCTTAAAATAAGTAAAAATTTTAGGGACCAGCAGTTGGCATGATGGCTATGTCACTGGACTCTCATGTAGTCGACCGGACCTGGTGGCTTAAACTTACACCAGGCACATGTGTGTGCGTGCCCAAGATTCCAAGAGTAGAATGGAGGCTAAGGGATTGAGGTGTGGCCATGCCCCCCGGGGGGGGGGGTGGGTAATTTCTCACTTTCTGTTTCTGTCTCTCTCGGTCTTTTTGGTAAGTGCACACATCCTATAGCAAAAATGTCTCCAAGAAAAATAAATAAATAAATAAATAAGTAAAATAATGATACATCTGTATGGCTATGTTGAAAATTAATACTTTTTAAAAAGTTGTGATGAGAGAGACCAGCAGATGGCATAATGGCTATGTCACTGGACTCCCATGTAGTTGACTACAGTTCGAGTCCCAGACTTGGTGGTTTAAACTCATGCTGGGTGTGTGTGGATGCGTGCCCAAGATCCTGAGAGGAGAATAGAGGAAAAGGGATTGCAGTGTGGCCATGCTCCTGGGGGGTGATTTCTCGCTTTCTGTCTCTCTGTCTCTTTCTGTCTTTCTGGTAAGCTGACACACCCTATAGCAAAAATCTCTCCTCCCCCCCCCCAAAAAAAAAAAAAAAAGAAAAGAAAAGTTGTGATTAGAAAGCACAAATGAGCAGCATGGTGAGTTACAGCTGATAGTGAGAATTTGTAATATACATCTGGTTGTTTCTTCCCTTCCATAAAATGGGAACAATCCCACCTGGAATTGCTTTATGGCTTCTGTGGGTTCTGGCAATTTTACCTTCAAGAGCTCCATACTTGATTTAAAAAAAAATAAATAAAAAATAAAAGAATATTTTATGACTCATTAGATAAAGACAGAGTAATTCAGGCTGGATGATATCCATTTGTTCCTTCTCCCTCTGAAGGAAAGTACGAAATGTCCATGGGCCTCTGCAGTGGCCTGAGCCCTGGGCACTGAGTTTACCGTGCTGCTGGGGTTATCGCCTAAATCCCACCCACTTCTCGGAGCATGGTGAGGACTGCTAAGAAAAATGGAGTGAAAAAAGCCCACTGCTGTGTAACAAACAGTACTAGACTATTACTATATTAACACAAATATCTTTTAAAAAGCAGAACATTCATGTTACAGCCAAAGTGTTGAATGATGCTGTTCTGTTTTGTTTTGTTTTAGAGAGAAATTTTTGCTCTAAGGTGTGTGTGCTCACCAGAGAGACAGAAAGATAAAGAGAGACAGAAAGTGAGAAATTACACCTTGGGGGGGGGTGAGGGGGAATGACCACACCACAATGCCTTCTCCTCCATTCTCTTTTCAGGATTTTGGGCACACACACACACACACACACAGACACCCAGCATGAGTTTTAAGTCACCAGGTCTGGGACTTGAACCGCGATTGGCCATGTGGAGGTGTCTTAACCACTATAGCACCTGCTGGGCCCAAATGATGGCCTTTTAAGATAAAATATAATGTGCTCTTATTCGAGTGCCAATAGTCATAGCTTTTTTAATGGAAAATGGAAAGAATGTAGACAAATAGACAAAGAAGAAAGTGAAAACTACTCATCGTACACTATGACCCAGAAAGAATCTCCTATCCCTGGAATGCATACCCTGTTGCTCTTTGTTTACATGAAGTTGAGAGTCTTTGTTTTTTACTAGAATAAAAACATACTCTACACTTTTCTTGGTAACCTGCTTTTACCCCATTTACCCAAGGAAGAAAGGAGTTTTAAATTCCATCACCTTTCCCGATATCATTGTAAAATGGTATCACAACACCCATCTCGCAAATGTGTCCACACTTGTTTGTATGGATGCCTCTCACCCGACATTCCCATCTATTTTCTTAATTTACCATTATAGACAATGTCGTGATGGACATTCCTGTGGCTACGTCTTTGCACTTAACTCCATGATGTCTTTTTTTATTTTTAAAATGAAATTCCAGTGGGATTAACACTATCTGGAGAGTGGCCTCCTTGGGTAAAAAAAGATCTTACTGCAATTTGGACCCAAAGAGCCATGGACATAAAGGGCCCAGTGAAAGACCCAGGCACTCCTTAGCAGACCCAGGGTGGGAACTGGTGGAAAATTTGAACAAGGCTCCTATTCTGGACTCCCTTGAATTTAAAACTTAATTGCTATGAAAATCAGTTAATATGCAAATTATGGATTAGTTACTGGCCACCACTAATAAAAAAAAAACATTACTTCATACACAGATGCCCCTCAACTTAAAATGGGATTGCATACCAATAAACTCATCCTAAGCTGAATATAATGTAAGTAGGAAATGCATTTAATAAGCACAGCCCAGTGAACACAGATCAGCCGCATCTGCTTTAAATGTGCTCAGAACACCTGCAGCAGCCTACCATTGGGGAAATCATCTAACACAAAGCCCATTTAATTCATTAATAATTATTATTTTATTCATTTATTTATTTTTGCTACAGAGTGTGTGCACTTGCCAGAGACAGAGATAGGAAGAAAGAGAGGGAAAGTGAGAAGTCACTGCCCTAAGAGGGATGGTCACTCTGCAATCCCTTCACCTCTATTCTCTCTCAGGATCTTTGGCACATAATACACACATGCCTGGAGTGATTTTCAAGTCACCAGGTTCACGACTCAACTGCTCAGTGGGCCGGGGGGGGATCCAGCACCTTAACCTCCGTGTCACCTGCTGGCCCAAGCCCGCTCTGTAGCAAAGAGTTGTGTCTCATGTAATATATTGAAAGTGAAAACAGAATGGCTGTGGGGTCCTTGGAGTAGCTTACACTGACTGATAATACAGTTAAATCATGGTAAGTTGGGAACTGTCTACACTGAGCACTAACTTAGAATCTTCACATTGTTCCCCATTTCACAGCAGTTCTGAAATCTCTACCCCCGAATCCCAGCGTTGGTATGCATCAGCTGGGCAGTGCTGCTCGGGTCCTCACACAGACGTTTCTCCTCTATAACACTAGAAAATCATTCCTACGACCCCCGAGACTGGAAGGACTGAATTAAACAGGAATGGAATGGAGTAGCACGGTGCTGGGTACAGAGCAGGTGCAAATCAATGATAAATAAATAGATACCAGCACCTATCCCTATGGCTCAGTAGAAGAATTATCCATAAAGACATCTCCTGCTGACCTAAATATAAACTGGATGATTTGATGAAAAGCTTTGTCTACTCATTAGCCAAGAAAAAAGCCTGAAGACCAGGTGATTGCTTCCATTTATCTTTTATTTTGAAATATTCCTTTCTTTTTCTTTTCTTTTTTGTTGTTGTTGTTCTCTTCATCTTTGAGTTGAAAAAGATATTCTTCCAAGTATAAAATGTAGAGAGGGGCATTGAGAGAGAAGTTGTCTTGAGATAGAGGCTCATTTAATGAGTATTAACTGCCATTTTTATGCATTTTTAAATAGGAGAATAACCTTTCTTACAAGCATACTATAGAGAGGATCTTGTTATCTATACCCATTTCACAGGCTAGAAAACTAAATCTGGTTAAATAACAGCTATTAAACTCCAGGGGAAGGATTACAGTCCTTCAAGAAGTCTTTACTGAGATGTTACAATGTAACTGAGACTAGGTTATTTGCAACACTCAGATACACAGTTACCATCCTACCCCTAATTCTATTCTCTTATATAACACAAGATACTCCCACAATAGGTATCTTTGGGTACTTGCTACTTTCTAGCCTTCTTTGATACAGTAGCCCCTGGTCACCTGCAGTTATTGACCGCTTGAAAAGTGATACTAAGGAACTGAATGTATTTTCTTTTATGTTATACTTAATTGAAATCTAAACACTGACCATTCAGTTATGGCAAACTTTGAAGTACCTTTGCAACAACTTGGGTAGGTAAATCTATTTTTTTAACTGTGTATATTATGACATGGATAAAAAGATTCTGATAAAAAATATTTTTTCAGAAAGAGACAGGAGGCAGAGCGAGAGACACAGTACTTGTGACAGATTCCTGGTACCATCCACCCTCAGCCTCAGCTACCCCTGGACCATGGGCGCACGTGTGTGGCATGCCCAGGGAGACCTCCTGATGCGAACCAGCAAGTTTTGACGTGGGTGAGCCTTGCAGAGTGTTGCATTTTGCCACTGGACCAGGGTTGGCCTTGATTTGTAATAAAAATGTAACATTCTAATTGAGATGTACCATAACTGTAAAATATAAACCAGATCTGGAACTTGGCATGGAAAAAGAATGGAAATGATCTGTTCATACCTTTTATATTGTTAACATGGTGAAATAATTTTTTGGCTATATTGGGTATATTTTTATAAATATGATTTCTGTCCACTTTTACCTTCTGTAATGTGGCTAATAGAACCTTTAAAATTGCATATGATATTTGTTATTTTGCATGGTCCGGCCTCCATCTCCTCATACTTTCTCTTTTTTTTCATTTTAAAATTTTGTTTATATTTTGCCGCAGGACGTGCATGCTCGTCTAGGGGGATGAACATGCCACAGTCTCTCCTCCCCCATTTTCCTCTTCCACTCTTGGGATTCTAGGCATGCATGCACATGTACCTGACATGAGTTTTAAGCTACCGGGTCCAGTACTCAAACTGGGGTTGGTCATGGGGGAGTTCAACACCTTAACCACCATGCCACCTGCTGGTCCCCCCATTCTCTTATACTTCTGAGATCTTTAAATGTTTTCTTTGGGATCCAGCCCTACCCCATACTCAGTTTATATGTATCAGGTGAGATCCTGCAGCCCCCTCCAGAGTAAAGCATGTGACCTGGCCCAACCACCCACAAGGCCATTCGGAGTGGTTCAAGGGTGAGCCACCAGAGCCAGCCTAGCCAGCCAGCTATTATGCCAACTTCTCGGCCACAGAGATTGGATCCCAGATGGATGTGGGACTTAGGTTAATCTAGGCAAAGTGATTCTATATACTTAGATAGGGGGGTCAGACAAAGTATGCTTTTCCCCTCTAGGTTCTGCTAAAAGTAAGGATGGTGTGAGCACAGAGCCCAACACATAAGCCCTAGAACAAAGTTCTAGAATGAAGCTGACACAAAAGGCATTACTGAGAGATGCAGGAAAACAATCCTGAGAACATCTTTTTTTTTTTTTTTTTTTTGTGCCTGGATCAAACCACACCTGAAGCCAATGCTATATGTACATGGATTTCTGATTCGCATGAGTTGCTCAATTTCTTTGTTTCTTGTTCAAGTCAAATTGAATGGCATAGAAGTATTTCAAAACATTTGAAAAATGGGTACCAGCAGTTAGCGTAATGGCTATGTTGCTGGACTCCTATGCAGTCGACCAGGGTTTGCGTCCCAGACCCAGTGGCATGGGACTCATGCCGGGCACATGTGCATGAGTGCCCAAGATCCCGAGAGGAGAATGGAGGAGAAGGGATTGCGGTGTGGCCATCCCCCCTGGGGGGTGATTTCTCGCTTTCTGTCTCTCTCTCTCTGTTCTGTCTGGCGAGCGCACGCACCCTATGGCAAAAACCTCTCAAAAAAAAAAAATCCATTTGTAAAATGGGATTAAAGTACCAATTGACTTTGATGCAAAATTTGTTTATATCCATTTGCATAGTTTTTTCATAATACACATTTTCTAAGAATGTTTTGGAGACCCCTCATCTTTCTGTCCTCACACCAGAAGTCCAGAGCAATGTCCCACTCCTCGTTCATTGTGAGGACCACACAAGGTAATGGAGAGGAAACCCTTGGGAAAATCGGCCTCATTATACACTTAAACAGTAGTGGGGGAGGCAGAGCAGAGAGTGGGTGCACTGAATGAACCCACAGTTGATCGGCTTGCTTAGGGTTCTCTCCTCCAAGTGCCATTGGGCACCTGTGGATTGCACACCTGCTGTGTCCTGGCCCGCTTCGGCCACGTGCCGCTCCTTCAGCCTGGCTGGAAAGGCCCCTTATCAGTCGTGTCTGTGAGCGACACTTTTTCATCTGTTCATTCATTTGCCCACTGATTTATCCGGAGCTGGTGATGTCAGCGCTGGGTTTGGACGGTGTTTGGTGAGCTAGCACGCAAGGGCCACCTGCTTCCCAGGTACACAGGGAGGTGGCTCCTTCCCCTCACACCCAAGGCCCTGTCTGAAGACCTGCTCACACTCTTCTGCCTTTCTTCCTCCTCCATCCACTGTCTTTCTGACTCTCCTTTCAGGATCTGCTCACCTGGGGAGTCTTTCCTGACAGCTCCTGGCTGGCCTCAGCCCTGCCCTCTGCACTCCCCACCTTCCCCCCTGGTACAGGCAGCTAACCTGCTCTGCTCCCTGTCCGCCAGCTTTCCCTTAGACAGGGCCTCTCCAAGGGAAGGAAGTGGATTGTATCCAGTCCCCGAGGGCTGGAACTTGAGGGAGGTGGACTGCGTATGGGGGAGGTGGGCAGAGGGGTGCCCTGATTGCTCCCAGCTCCCAGCCTGTGTCAAAGCTTCCTGTAGTAATGCAGCTTCCAGGAGGCTCTACTGCTGCTTACAATGGATCTCTGACATGGGTGGGCCATCTCTCAGCCACCTCTGCCTTCTCCACCTGCATGCAAAGGCCTTCCCTAGAGAAGGAGGGTGTCCCTGGTCTCCCTACCATCCCTGTAGACGGCATCCCTCATCCAAAACAGGGGGCTGGTTCCTGGGAGCTCACCCTGCATGTGGGTAAAAGCCTGAGAACATTTTTTTTTTTTTTTTTTTTTTGTGCCTGGATCAAACCACACCTGAAGCCAATGCTATATGTACATGGATTTCTGATTCGCATGAGTTGCTCAATTTCTTTGTTTCTTGTTCAAGTCAAATTGAATGGCATAGAAGTATTTCAAAACATTTGAAAAATGGGTACCAGCAGTTAGCGTAATGGCTATGTTGCTGGACTCCTATGCAGTCGACCAGGGTTTGCGTCCCAGACCCAGTGGCATGGGACTCATGCCGGGCACATGTGCATGAGTGCCCAAGATCCCGAGAGGAGAATGGAGGAGAAGGGATTGCGGTGTGGCCATCCCCCCTGGGGGGTGATTTCTCGCTTTCTGTCTCTCTCTCTCTGTTCTGTCTGGCGAGCGCACGCACCCTATGGCAAAAACCTCTCAAAAAAAAAAAATCCATTTGTAAAATGGGATTAAAGTACCAATTGACTTTGATGCAAAATTTGTTTATATCCATTTGCATAGTTTTTTCATAATACACATTTTCTAAGAATGTTTTGGAGACCCCTCATCTTTCTGTCCTCACACCAGAAGTCCAGAGCAATGTCCCACTCCTCGTTCATTGTGAGGACCACACAAGGTAATGGAGAGGAAACCCTTGGGAAAATCGGCCTCATTATACACTTAAACAGTAGTGGGGGAGGCAGAGCAGAGAGTGGGTGCACTGAATGAACCCACAGTTGATCGGCTTGCTTAGGGTTCTCTCCTCCAAGTGCCATTGGGCACCTGTGGATTGCACACCTGCTGTGTCCTGGCCCGCTTCGGCCACGTGCCGCTCCTTCAGCCTGGCTGGAAAGGCCCCTTATCAGTCGTGTCTGTGAGCGACACTTTTTCATCTGTTCATTCATTTGCCCACTGATTTATCCGGAGCTGGTGATGTCAGCGCTGGGTTTGGACGGTGTTTGGTGAGCTAGCACGCAAGGGCCACCTGCTTCCCAGGTACACAGGGAGGTGGCTCCTTCCCCTCACACCCAAGGCCCTGTCTGAAGACCTGCTCACACTCTTCTGCCTTTCTTCCTCCTCCATCCACTGTCTTTCTGACTCTCCTTTCAGGATCTGCTCACCTGGGGAGTCTTTCCTGACAGCTCCTGGCTGGCCTCAGCCCTGCCCTCTGCACTCCCCACCTTCCCCCCTGGTACAGGCAGCTAACCTGCTCTGCTCCCTGTCCGCCAGCTTTCCCTTAGACAGGGCCTCTCCAAGGGAAGGAAGTGGATTGTATCCAGTCCCCGAGGGCTGGAACTTGAGGGAGGTGGACTGCGTATGGGGGAGGTGGGCAGAGGGGTGCCCTGATTGCTCCCAGCTCCCAGCCTGTGTCAAAGCTTCCTGTAGTAATGCAGCTTCCAGGAGGCTCTACTGCTGCTTACAATGGATCTCTGACATGGGTGGGCCATCTCTCAGCCACCTCTGCCTTCTCCACCTGCATGCAAAGGCCTTCCCTAGAGAAGGAGGGTGTCCCTGGTCTCCCTACCATCCCTGTAGACGGCATCCCTCATCCAAAACAGGGGGCTGGTTCCTGGGAGCTCACCCTGCATGTGGGTGACCCACGCGCACAGCTGGTTCTGTTTCAGCAACACCCCCAGCGGAGGACCAGCCCCACACTCAGTTGGGAAAAGATCAGGGACCTTGGAACGAGGGTCCTGTTTTCACCTTGGAACTCTCAAAGTGCCTCATCACTTTTAAGTGTTAGCTTGGGGGAGTTGGGAAGAGAGACAGAGAGACAGAGAGAGAGGAGTCGTCCCATTTTTCCAAGATCGCCTTAAGAAAGAGATGGACCCTGCTGTTCCCAGAGGCTGACGAAATAGCTACAGCCAGAATGTCTCCCATGATGGACTACGTGAACAAGTCACTCTGGACACAGCTCATTTCAAGTCTGTCACTGGGCAAGAATGAGACTAAGGAGAGCTGTCACAGTGTGGGTGTCGTGAACTGTGGGTCGGAGCTAGTTAGGCCTGGAGCAGGGGCCACCCCAAGTGTCTCTTTGGAACATCCTGAGGAGGGTTGCCTTGAGGGTCTACTTGGCAACATCCTTTCCCAGAATTAAGACACTGAGCCTCATGCTGGACTGGCCTGTCTCTGGGTCAGGTCAAAATCCTCCGTAATGAGTCAATGCAAACATCCCTCCCAAAGATCAAATACTTGCTGGTAAGGAAAGAATCCCGGGTGTCGCAGACACAAAACAGGGGCCGGGCCGAGGGAGACAGTCTTCCCTCCCTTTCGCCCTCCCCTTCCTCTCTCTGCCTCAACTGCACAGATTTTTCTGTCCCTGCGCAGGAAGCCTCCACTCTGAGGTGTGCCACCCTCACCCAATGCCTCGAGATTAAGCAATTTGCTTTTAATCAGGACTGCTGTCATTTCCAAAGGAAGCAGTGGAGAGAGGGGAGCCGGCTGGCTTTCAAGTAGAAGTGGATTCGCTGCCCTTGGTGAATTCAGACCCCACGGTGAGCCACCAACTTGAGCTGCCTGTGTCTGGTTCCGGGGCCCCTCGCCCTGATTTGCATGTACCTACTCATGTGCACCAGGGAACAGGGACATTGGAGAGGGTGCTAGAGAGGGAAAACCATGACCTCGAGGGTTTCCTCTGTCCCTGGGGCCGAGGTTGGAGCCAGGCAGCCTATCACACCCGAGCTCCTACACCCTCCTGGGGTGGCACACACCAGCACTTGGAACAGTGACACCGTCATTTGTAGCTCTCGCTGGGTCAATCTGAGCAGTTTGCTGGGGGTGCTGAAGAGAGGAGAAAGGGGAGGAGTCAAGGCTGCGTGTCTTCCACCCTGGGGCTGGGCTGCAGACCAGAGTCTTCCCACCTTGCCCTGGTCCCAGGTGGGATGGCCACTGCAGGCCTTCATCCTGGAAGTCAAAACTCGGAGTCTCAACCCAGCTAACCCCTTTGGCTGTGCGCTCCCCACCCCTCCTCCCTGCACCCGCACATTTTATGACGATAATTGGAAAGGAAAGAAAGGTAGCGGCTTTGTTTACAATGCAATTAACATCTGAATAATTTACTATGAAATAAGCTGAGCTATATTGAGCCCACAGAGCCTGCTCCCTTTAAAAAGCCAGCTTGAAATCCTCAGGGCTCTGACTCCATTTGCTCCCCTACCCAGAGCTAAGCAGGGTCTCTTTGCCCCCCAGCCCCCCAGCCCTGGAGGGTGGGTGTCAACACCTCTCCACCTCTGATTAAACCTCAGCTGGTAAATTTCTCCCAGGACAGCACCCCCTGGCATCTGGAAGAACCGTTTCTGCCCATGGCTCTGGTGCCCGCTCGTTCCTGGCCTGTCTCCCCATCCTTGCCCGGGGCTACTCACTCCAGCTGGCCCATGCTGCAGGCTGGAAGCTCGAAGCTTGTGTTTGGAAAAGGTCTACTGGATGGGAGAGCCCCAGGCCAGGCTGTTGACAGGGAAGGGGAGCCTGGGAGGGGACAGAGTGCTGTCTGTGTGAGCATCACTGGCTTCCCCTGCATCAGGCTTTGATCTGGACTTCTGGTTCAGAGCCCAAGCCCAGGCCGACCCCCTCATGCTCAGTGTGGCTCTGCGTCACCGTCTTGCTCCCAGTTTGCCCTGCCTCTGTCCTCGGCCGTGTACCCTTCCTCTCTCCTAGGACTTGTCAGGCTAGGATTTTCGGGCCCCTCCATGGCAACCTGTGGGGAGACAGGAAGACAATTCCCCTCTCGGCTCCTGACTTCCGTTTATCCTGATACTCATCTCCCTGCCAGACCCACAGGGCTCACGGGGCCCAGTTGCCCACAGCTGCTTCCTCTGCCGCCAAGCATTGCAGAAAGGCGAACGCCACTTCAGATTTTAAAGGCATCCATGAGCTTGGGTTGGGCCTGTGGGAGGCTCCTGCCAGGGACAGAGGGCCAGGGAGGAGAGGTCCCTCTCGGTCACTAGCCCTGGAAAAGGGGCTTCAATGCACCCAGGCCATCAGTTTGTTCCTCTCTTGGGAACCTGCAGGGCACCTTTATGTGAATTAGACTGCCCCCACCTTGCTCAAGGCAACGGTATCCCCGCACACCCGGTCACGCAGCTTGGGAATCCGTGTGCTGCCTGGGTTTTCATTCTCCCTTGATCCTTCGGCCAAGCGTTTTTGCGCAGTGAGCAGTCTACTCGCCCATACCCAACAGCCTGAGCTCCTGGGAAACGGGGGCAGCTTGCTGGAGAGTCCTGAATTCGAGCTCACGGAGAACGGGGTTATGGGAGCCAGGAAAATGGGTTGGAATTCTGCCTTGGCCAAGTAACACCAGGCAAGTTATTGACCTTCTTTGTGCTTCAGTTTCTTCATCTTAACAACAGGTACAAAGTCAGCCTCCACAGCAAACGCGCCCCGGACAGCAGAGTCAGTATTTGAATATTCCTAGGCCTTTTACTCATTGGTAACTTTGAGCAAATCATTTTGTCTTTCTGGATGTCCATTTCTTTATAGTCAAAGAGGGATTTTATTCGAATAAAAGTTATTCGCTGGGAAGTCGTTTTTTTTTTTACATTTCTTTTTGGAGAGGTTTTTGCTATAGGGTGCGTGCACTCACCAGACAGACAGAAACAGACAGAGAGATAGAAAGTGAGAAATCACCCCCCAGGAGGGATGGCCACACCGCAATCCCTTCTCCTCCATTCTCCTCTCGGGATGTTGGGCATGCACGCACACGTGCCCGGCGTGAGTTTTAAGCCACCAGGTCCGGGGCGTGAACCACGGTCAGGTACATGGGAGTCCAGTGACATAGCCATTATGCTAACTGCTGGTCCCTCACTGGGAAGTTTTAAGAGACTGTGCTCAGATTCTGAGGGGGGAGTCTCCCTGCCCCGAGGCTTGACCTTGAGGGTATGGAAGATCAGGACTTTCTGTACCAGCGACATTTCTGCGTGCCTTCACATGAGTTCCTGCGGAGGGGGTTCCTCAAGAGAATCCTGCCAGCACGCGATGAGGTCGGTGATGGGACGGAGCTAGGGGTCGAGTTGTGTCACCCCAGACCTCCCGCCCACCGAGGACCTAACTTACAGGGTCTCCAGAGAGAAGTGCCCTTCCCTGGAAACCGCACGATCATCATTGCAGGTGTCATTGGTTAAGACGAGGTCAGAGAGGAGGAGAGCAGCCCTTAATCCAGGATGTCATGTGTCCTCATAGAAAGGGAAGGGGTGGGCACAGACCCACGTGTGGGAAGAATGCACTGTGAACGTGAAGCCCGAGATCTGGGTGATGCATGAGGAGTCAAACATGGCAGTAGAGCCAAAGCCCGGAGGGCAGCCTGGGGTGGACGCTCTCTCAGGGACCCTCCAAAGGAACCAACTTGGCCAACACCATGGCCTTGGACTTCTGGCTTTCAGAGCCACGAGACAAGGAATTTCTATTGTGTAAGTGCCCCAGGGTATGGCATTTGGCTGTCAGCCCCAGCAAACTAATCAATGTGTAAGGACTTCTCTCACGTATCTGAAGCCCTGGCACATCATGTGGTCCAAGTCTAGACCTCAGGAAAGGTAACATCCCTGTAGTCACAGCCCCTCTATGATGATTCATGAAAAAGAGAAATGTGTAACACAGGAGGGAACCACCAATAAAAATATAATACAGGGGCCAGCGGGTGGCATGGTGGGTAAAGCACTGCACTCCCACATGGCCAGCTATGGTTTGTGTCCCAGACATAGTGATTTGCTTTCTCACCATCCCCCCTCTGGTGAGAACACATGCCCATAAATGATGAATAAAATTTTTAAAATGTGTAATAACATAACCAGAAAAAAATAATAAATCAATTAGAAGTTTGGTCAGGGGATGGAGCTGGTAGAGTTTCATCTTTCTGAGAAATAAAACATATCACTGGTATGTTTTTCTTTTTGCTCTGGCTACCAGGAAGCTCAGAATGACATTTGAAGCATGTCCATTTGGGCTCTTCAGAATGTAGCTCTGAGCTTTTTGGCAGCAGTTACAGGCCATGTGCTCAGGAAAGTGATGTTCTTTTTAGTGTGTCTTTCTAAAATAATGGGCACGAGAGACAAATCTAAGTTCCTAAGTTCCTTGGGAAGGAGACACACATTTCAGAGTATGAGAGGAATGCTTCTGCTACGTGAAGCTCAGAGAGAACCTGTGGGTTGTTTCTGTTCTTAGCCTAATGGTCTTCACTGACACACCTGGGGCTGCTGGGTGCCACCCGCTGGATAATGGGGCCACACATGAAAACCAAGACAGAGCCATGAGTCAGGTTCGTGGTATTTTTAAAAAGGAGAAATTTCACATTTCAAAGAAGTGCCTATTTTTGCTTCCTTCTTAATAAATCAGAAAGATTTAGCATCATGGGTTCTCTGAGCTCCCACATAATAATGATGGACCAGAGCTGCTCTGTTAGATGGGACACATGCCCCCACAGTGCCTCAATCCCTCCTGCTCCCAATTCTCCCCCAGCACCCCACCGCACGTGGAGCTGAGCCCCGATACGTGATGGCATGTTTCCTCGGCGCCAGGTGGTGCGGTTGTGACCCTTCTCCCCATTGCACAGGCGAGGGAACTGCTGGGCAGACAGGGACAGGAGGCTTTGATGTGAAGGCAGTCCTTGAGTTGTGCAGCAAACAGCCTGTGTACCTGCGCACCAGGCCTTGCAAAGTGGAGTGGTTTGCCCGAGATCACATGGCTAGGAAATCAAAGTGTAAAAACACTGCAGTGGAGGTTAAGTAAAATAAGAACGTATGGATATGTTAATTACCCCAACTCGGTCATTACACAATGTGTACCAGAATATCACTTTGTACTCCCCAAATATATGTCATTACCATATGTCAATCAAATAAAATGAAACAAAAAATAATGTTTGCAATGTGGCTCACCAAGGCGTGACCCAACAAATTGCTCTCTCACTCTCTCACACACACATTAAGTGTTTAACGATTAGCTCACTATGTGGGGAGGAGAAACCCTAAGTAGTAAGTTTGCCAATTTCTGTGGTGTAAATGCCCCAACCATGGCTCATTTCAAGCTACTGATGGGAAGTCCACTGACTTACAAATTACCTGAAAAGGTAACAATTGGCTGTTAAGAACCAACACAAGCCAGGTCCAACTTATTATAACACTGGCACTCAGCTTGGTACTCATAAGAGTTAATTCTGAAATGTATACATTATGTTTTACATTATCTGTTATGTTATGCTACATATTAGATTGTTACAAGCATATATATACTTTTAATACATTATATATTTAATAAATAATATATAATTTAAATAGATAAGGTAAAACAATAATAAATAATATATCGTTTTCATAGAGAACATAATCATAAATATTTTATTTTCTATTAAAGATGGTGTAATAAAAAATAAAATAATATAAATATTGCATTTTAAAGATTATAAGGGAAAGAATAGAATACCCACAAAGTTAGTTCCTTCCCATTCTGCCCAAAACAGCCCAGCTTTCTGGGAGGAGAAACCCAGGAGGAACCGGGGCCCAGACACTCGCTGTTTCAGTAGTGATAGAATGGGTTCTCGTGGGACAGTGACTTCTTTACGGTCTGCAGCTGATGATGGGCTCTTTCGGGCCCAGATCCACCAGCCTATCTGCTGGGAACAATCAATACAGGGTCCCAGCAGAGCGTGGGTCAGTGAACAGAGCTGACATGTCCCTTCAGCAAAGACTCTGTCTTGTCCTAGAACAGCAGCCTTCACCCACCAGGCCTGTCCTTCTGAGGTCACCCTTAAACACGTACCCAGTACAGCTATGCCTGTGCACAGACACGGATGCATGCACACACAGGTGTATGTACCTGTGCATACACATGCACATTTATTCACAAACATGTGTTCACACATATGTTCCTGCACACATGCACAGTGTTTCCTTTAGAATATTCCTATAAATATTATAATGGCAGATTGAAAGCCCAGGTATTCCCCAAATTCAGGACCAATGCCTTGTACTTAAAAAAAATAATAATAACAAAAACAACAATAAAAAAACCTTCTATGATCATAGAAGGTGAGCATCAGTAAAACTTTTATGTGATAGTTCCTGTGCACACACACACAAAACACAGTGAGAGAGGTCTTAGCGCCTCGCGATCTTCTTTCTCCAGCCCTCTGACTCTTTCTGTATTTCTTCCATGAGCAAAAGAGTCAGAGGCAGAGGGAGACAGAGAGACAGCAGGCCCAGTGGGGTCTTAACACCACAATCCACCCCTAGCCTTCAAGCAGCCTTGCATCAGGGACAAGCATGTGCCTGGTATATTCAGAGAGGTTTCAGCCTTGAACCGTGGACCTTCCTGTGTTGTGTTTTCTCATACGCCACCATCTAGCCCCCAAGATGAGCTCATTTGTCATGCAGGGCCTTGTAAACAGCATCTGAAGACCAGCTACGGTGCACCGGGTATGTGCTAACACTTCACACACCACGTTGCCGATGAAGCGCTGGGATCTGTGATGCTTCTTACACAAGGAAAAGTCTTCTCCTGCTTAATTTCCCCTCCTAATTCATTCATTTTTTACACCAACGGGTTATTTCCCTCCTTATGCACTAGGCTTGACTATCACTTTCCTGAATTTCCCTAAATTCAGTTAATTTCTAATGGGTTTGCCAGTTGTGAAACTGTTTCAAACAGAAACCCTTGTCTAACTCTGTCTCTCCGTGTCACACATACTTGTCAGTTTACCTAACCATCCCCCTCGCCCCCAGAAGACGTCATGCCCCTTGGAAAGCGGAGCTGCGTATTCACCTCGGCATCCCTGGGCCAGGAGACACGCAAGGCTCGGAGCTGCTAAGTCTGCATGCGTGTTCAGTGATGAGGCTCCAGCTACTGCACGGGGCGGGGTTCTAACTTCCTTGAGCAGAGTTGATTATTTTCCAAAAGGCTGAGACTCGCTTGACAGTGAGAGACCTGACTATTTGTTCAGAAATCTTGCACTTTAGAGTACATGTTGGGCCAGTTTCAGAAGCTGTCGGGATGGACATGTGTCTGCACTCTTGATCTGTCCTGACCATCCATGAATGAAAGCGTAAGAAAGGGAGAAAGCCGTGCGCGCGCGTGTGTGTGTCTGCAGACACGTGCATCGTTGACATCTAACAGTAAGACCTAGAGATTTCAGTGCTAACACCAGCTCGCACCGGAACACCCGTGCTGCTCCTTGCTACTGAACACCAGGGGCTGTTACACACCGCTGAGAGTGAATGATCCCACTTGGAAGTGAGAATGTGGTTTTATTTTATTTTTAGAGATATTTTTGCAGTAGGATATATGTGCTCACTAGAGCCGTAGAGAGAGAGAAGGTGAGAAATCATCCCCAGGAGGTATGGCCGTGCCGCAGTCCCTTCTCCTCCATGTTCCTTTCAGATCTTCGGGACATACGCACTTGAGCCCAGAACGAGTTTCAAGCTGCCGAGTCCAGGACTCAAACCATGTTTGACCATGTGGGAGTCCAGTGCCTTATCCACTATGCCATCTGCTGGCCCCGGGAATGTGTACCTACATCACAGGTATGAGCCCCCAGGTTGCAAAAGCGGGTGCTCACATGATGCTGCACATCCCATCCCAGATGAGTCCGCCAAGGCACTAACTCCATTTCCAGTCCAGCTGATGTGACCTGGTGGCACACCTCACAGGGCAGGAGACAGACGTGACAGAAATATGCTGGTAGCCAGACACCGCGCACTGCCGTCACAGCCGCCCTGCCAGGTCTGTGTGGCCCCATTTTACACTCGAGGAAGGGACATCTCCGAGAGCTCCAGGCCCTCATGCTGGGTCCCCAGCTCCACCATGGGGCTGGCTGGGACTCTTGCCTCCTAAAAACCCCTGCGTTCCCCTCCACGAACTTCCACAGCTCACAGCACATGCTGAGGGAAATCACAGGCTGGCCCTGGCATTGCTCAATCACTGCCCTTCCTCTCTCCTCATAATGAAACTTCTGCCTTGACTGGGCAGGGGGCCACGCACCCTGAGAGGTGGGCAGCCTCCCCATCACCTAGAGGCTGGATGTAAGGCCAGGCAGGAGGCTTCCGCTTCTGCAGGGGCTGCTGACCTGGGCTTCCAGGAGGCCTGTGTGTGGAGACAGGAGTGGCCCCGGAGGCACCGGGAAGCCGGGGCTACTGCTGAGCATATTTCTGGGGCTGGAATGCCGTCCCTTGGAGAGCTGGTCTCTTAGAGACGCCAGGTCTGAGCAGGCTTTAGAAAACAGCAGAGGCCCTGCGGTGTTGGGGGGGGCCCAGGGAAGGCGCGGGGGCAGGGGGTTCCCACACGCCAAGCTTCCAGGCCCTTGTGGGGGTTCCCTCGGGCATTTCTAATTACAGGAGTTATTTCTGCCCTGCAGATTATGTGGTTCTTGCACTTGGCGTGAGGAATGAATCGAGTCATTATTAACTCAGCAAGTGTCAGCCCCGGGTCCAGAGGCACCCGTGTGGAGGCAGAGCAGTTAATACACGGGCGGATTAGGTGGCTCTGAGGCTTCGCCACAATTAGAAACTCAGGACGTTTGAAATATTAACTGGGGCATGTGGGTAAGAGGCAGCGCCCGGCTCTCCTGCCAAGAAGATAAGAGTCCCGAGGAGGCTGCGGAGAGTTATGTAAGGGACAGGCAGTGGGAAGCAGCATTTGCTGAGGACTCGTGCGTCAGGGGCTCTTGGGGACTCTCCTCACTTCATCTTCCCAGAACCTCCCAGACTGGAGGAGGGTGGAGCTCAGAGAGGGCAGATCAGTTCCTTGAGTTTGCACAGTGAGGAGGTGCGGGCTGCCTTCTGGTGGCGCTGTCCTTCACAAGTCGACCTCCAGGGAGGCTCTGCGCTGCTCGGAACAAGTAGGAAGTGTGACAAAGCAGCAGCAGGAGCAGCAGTCCTCAGGGCAGCTGCAGTCACCAGGTATATTCCACCATGCTGCTCCGCGCACGCTCCACTTCTCGTCCTTGGCATTGCTAAGAAAGGCAGGTACTGTAGCCCGCATCGTGCAGATGAGAAACCAAGGCACCCCAAACTCTCGCGTAAATAGAAAGAGCCAGGTGAAGTTTGGTCTTGGCCTGTCCACCTCTCAAGTCCATCCTGCCATGAAGATCACTGCATCCCCTCCCAACTCTGAGAGTCAAAGGAACAGGACTTTGTGTGCCTTTATTTGGGACTCCAGTTGGCTGCCATGCCTTGCCTTTACTCGTCATTCGTTCGTTCATTACGAGGGAGTGTTTGCTGAACACTCCCTGTGCCCTGGGCATCGGTAAGGAGATACCACAGGTGCACGGATATCCCCCCCACAGCACTTTGGAGCAGGGACTTCCACCTTACTGTGTCCTGTATGTTCAGATGACACAAGAGTTTGGGGGTGGGGCACAGTATCCCACTGCAAAAACAGCCTGTTCTGCCCAAACTGGTCCAAAAATGCAAAACTGCAATCATGCAGAGGCCCACAACACACAGACCGCAAAGTGAGAGGACAAGGGATGACAAAGGAAGTTGGGAAAGTGCTGGAAGCATGGGAGACGCCCAGCAGTCATGGTGGAAACGGCCAAGGCCCAGCACTGGGCCCCAAAGACACCAGTGGTGAAATGCTAATTATGGAAAATAAGCTCAACCCAATCCCACACATCGGGCACTTTCACATCTTGTTGTTCACCGATTAGCTTTGCTTGTTTTTCAGAAAGGTCTTCTGGCCCCTGCACTCCACCGAGGCCCTGTTTACAGTCTGGGAAACAGACGGGCACAGTCAGAACCAGATTCCTTCGGCTCAGTTCCATTTTCCACTTCTCTAATTATGACATTCCTTCCTTTTGGACATCATTCAAGTTCTCCTTTCCCTCGAGTGGTGCTGCTCACACCTGGATGAGGGACAGAAGCCATGGATGGCAGGTTTCTAAGAAGGACAAGGAGTCATAAGCAGAAGGGGCCCTCCCTGCCCAGATTAGCAGTGCTCTCAGGGCCCTTCATGCCCTGGCTTGGAGCAGGTGCCTGTCCACCAGCTGCAAGGTGAGCACTCTCAGTGTAAGAGTGTGTGGGTTACTGGGTGCTCCGGTGCCCAACACGCAGTGGGCCCACAGGAAATCCCAGCCGTGGTGTGTACATACACAGAGCCCCACAATCTCAAGGTATTCCAAATTCTTACAGCTAAAATATGGAAGCCAGAGGCTGGATTGCTGTCTTTTAAAAAGTTTTTTATTTAAGTTTGTTTATTTATTGGAGGGGTAATTGGACAGAGTCTTGTCATACTTCCATCATCCCACCAGCCACCCAGAAGCATCTTAATGCCCAGGTCATGGGCTGGCCCCACTTACTGCTTCATCTGTGCTGTGGTTTGAACGTGCTCCCCAGCCCCCTGCCAAATTCGTGTGCTGAGATTCCTATTGTAACAATACTTTCTTTAAGTTTCTTTCTTTCTTTCTTTCTTTCTTTCTTTCTTTCTTTCTTTCTTTCTTTCTTTCTTTCTTTCTTTCATGAGTGTGGATGTGCACTAGAGAGGCACCCCCAGCAGAGTCAGGAGGCCTCAATCCATCCCAAGCCTCAGCCAGTTCCAGAGCATGGGCACACCTGCCTGGAGAGTTCAGGGAGGTCTCCATGTGGGTCAGCAATGCAGAGCATCATGCTTTACTGATGTGCCGCTGTCCAGCCCCTGAGATAGTATTAGGAGGGTAGAAACTTAATCCATCTATGGTATTAAGAGGTGGAGCCTTTAGGAGGTGATTCAGATTAGACTAAGTCATCAGGATGTGTCCCTCACAATTGAATACCAGTATCTTTAGAGTAAGAAAGAAAGAGATGCAGACACAGAGACACGCTCTTGCCCCTGATGCTCTGTGCTACCTAGGGACTCTGCCAAGAGTGCCCACAACTAGAGGACCCCCAGCAGGTGCAGCCCCAACCTCAGGCCTCTAACACTGTGAGCTACATACACATCCTTTCTTTATAAATCAGCCGGACTCATGTTCTGTTAGAACGAGAGAAAAGCAGACTCACACAGTCTTGCTTCTGTAGCTAGAAAGATGGGACTGAGCAGCAGAGAGGATGGTGCTGTGCCCGCTTCCCAGGCAGGCTCTGTCCTCCACGGCCCTCAGGAACAGCCTCGTTACCGACATCTCGTTAGTCTGCGTGACTTTGATGCCTCTCACAAGCGGGGAGGGCGGTGGCCCCCTGAAATCTGTGCCATGCGTGCTGGAGGCCTTCACCTAGACAGTGTGCGGAATGCCTGTTCCCGCCGTAACTTACTAGTACGTGGTGGTTGTTTCATTCTCCATCTTAAAAACTCAAAGTGAGCTGTTTACACCATTGTGCACAGACCCCTGACCTACCCATCCTAAATGAAAGAATCAATTTGTGCTTTTGACATTTATATCTCATTTCTAGACATTAAGAAGCATTTCCCCTTTGCTAGGAGGGTGCAGGGAACTTGTTTCCCCTTTTCTCCCAACCTACACTCTCTCATTTAAAAATGGAAGACCAGCAGTTGGTGTATGTCACTAGATTCCCATGTAGATTACCATGGTTCGAGTCTTGAACCCAGCAACTTAAATCTCATGTGTGCATGTGTGCCCAAAATCCTGAGAGGAGACTGGAGGAGAAGGGATTGTGACATAGCCATCCCCCCTTGGGGGGTGCTATCTCACTTTCTGTCTCTCTTTCTCTGTCTTCTGGTGAGCACACATACCGTGTAGCAAAAATCTCTCTCTTAAAAAAAAAAAAAAAAAAAAAAAAAAAGGAAGACTAGAAGGATTAGAGCAAAATGAACTGAACGAGTCGGTCCCCCAGTCACACTGGCCACATTTCCAGGAGTCAATAGCCACATCTGGTGACTGGCTCCCACACTGAGCTGCACAGAATAGCATATCTGTAGTGTGTGGAACGTTCTGTGGCACAGTTCCAGACTGCAAGGATCTTTAACACCTTTCTGGGTCAGTGAGTCCATGCATCCAGGCTTACCAACCACCAAGTATAGCATGGAAAAGAAGAAGAGGGAATATGGTATGTGTGCCCTCCCATAGCAAGAAGAAAGATAGTGGGACCTACGGTGTATTAAGTAGTGCCCACCCCCATTAATGCCCACTGAGAACCTCAGGGTGTGGCCGTACTTGGAAATAGTTTTTGCATACGTAATGGGATAAGGATCTCCAGAGGAAACCATCCTGGATTTAGGGTGGGCCCTGCGAGCAATGACTAGTGTCTGTGTAAGAGAAAAGAGAGGGGGAACCAGCAGTTAGCGTAATGGCTGTGTCACTGGATTCCCACGTAGTCGACCGCAGTTCGTGTCCCAGACCCGGTGGCTTAAAACTCACGCCGGGCGCGTGTGCGTGCGTGCCCAGGATCCCGAGAGGAGAATGGAGGAGAAGGGATTGCGGCGTGACCATCCCCCCTGGGGGGTGATTTCTCGCTTTCTGTCTCTATGTCTCTCTCTGTCTGTCTGGCGAGCGCACACGCCCTATAGTGAAAACCTCTCCAAAAAAAAAAAAAAAAGAGAAAAGAGAGGGAGAGTTGGATACAGAGAAGAGGAGAAGGCCACGTGACGACAGGG
The DNA here is from genome assembly GCF_000334495.1 of Tupaia belangeri chinensis. Classification (NCBI taxonomy): domain Eukaryota; kingdom Metazoa; phylum Chordata; class Mammalia; order Scandentia; family Tupaiidae; genus Tupaia; species Tupaia belangeri. The sequence goes on along the minus strand of NW_006159850.1, from coordinate 8,854,834 downwards.
CAGAGATCGGAGGATGGGCACAAACCCAGGGAAGCCGAGCATCACGAGCAGCCGGCAGAAGCCAGGACAGAGGCCCAGAACGACTTCTTCCCCAGGCCCTTCCGGGGGCGTGGCCCTTCCTGTGCCTGGGTTTCAGACTCCAAGTCTCCAAAGTATGAAGGAATGCATCTGTGCTGTGTAAAGCTCTCATTGTGGGAATCGGTATGACAAAGCTAGGAAACCCATGCAGGTGTGGGAAGGTGCTTGCTGAGATTTAGGAGGACCAAGTCACTAGCTATTGCGTAATTCTTGACATCATTTGGAAAGTGACCAAAAAAATCTAAGCAAAGGTTTTAAAAGAGCTGGGTCCTGGGAATACTATTTTGTATAAGCAATTCCATCTCCCAATCTTAAGGTGGCTGAAGAGAGGCCTTGGAAACGTCAGTGAGAGTGATAAATGCACTCAGGTGAAGGAGAACACCTGCTTCCCCAAAGGGTAAAACTCGCTTGGCAGAGCTGGGGGAATCTGGTCCCAGCTGCTGTGGGCACTCAGACCATGAGGAAGCTGCAGGCTTAATCGACATCACTTTGCAGGGAACATTTGCACACCAGCCAGTGGCACACATGAACGGGAGGTCAGTGTGGGCGTGTCATGGAAGTCCTTGTCTTTGAAGGCATGCAAGCACGGATTAGGGTCAGAGTCTGATGGGAATGATTAGGGGTCAGACAGGAGGGAGGAGGCACGTGCAAGATCATTTTCCTGGGCTCATACTCAGTGTAGAGCAATTCCAATGAGAGGCAGTCAGGACTAAGGAGGCAAGCTGATGGAGGTTCTCCCGCCTCTAGTTAGTGTCCAAGATAACCTGGAAGAAGTCGGTTTGCTTCCTGCTGGGAGAATTCTTCACCCGAAATACTTTCGCCAACTTCAGCGATGGTGAACTTCATTTGGGAGGAGATGTCCAGGTCTCACCCGCTAACCTCCTTCAACCCCTGCCAGCACAGGCACTCCGTGTTGACCCATGGGAAGATGCTGCCCTCCCCTTCACCTCTAGGCCATAACTGGCAGCCCTACTGCCCGGGGGCTTTCTAAGTCTGGACCGCATGACTTTCTAAGTCTGGGCCACCCAGGGGACAGTAGCCCTGTGCTGAGATTAAGCCACTTCTCACATTACCGGAGGGAAAATAGGTCTCAGAGAGGTTAATTTAGTAACAGATTTCAATAACTGGGGATGAGCACACCTGTCCATTGCTCTTCCG
>NW_006159850.1:8792982-8852793 GCF_000334495.1 Tupaia belangeri chinensis | reverse complement strand
GAGAGGGAGTATTAACAAAATAGTCTCAGGAGCAAATGCAGAGCTCGAAGGGAGGCCTCGCGGCAAAGGACACAGGCCGTGCCTCTGCAAGTCAGGCATGAGTTCTCCGGGTCTGTGCAGGTGATGTGGCTTGCCCCTGCAAGCCCCAGGCTTTCATGGGGAAGGCGATAATAGCAGTACTTTCATGGGAATAATAAGAGAGGTATGGGGGGACAAAATTAAACAGTACCCGCAATGTAGCTCAGACGCAGGGAAGGTACATGGCAAATGGTAGAGTCACCTATTCCTATTCCTATTCTTTTTGTTTAATGAAGATTTTCATCTCAATGCTATTTGTGATGGAGAAAAACTAGAAACAACCAAAATGTGAAGAGGAGAGGGATTAATAGGATTAATCACACACACACACACACACACACACACACACACACACACATAGACACAGAGCCCTGTATACACATGTGTGTGAAGGCATGTTATACAGCCTGTAAAACATCATTTTTGAAAAAGATTTAATAATAGCTAATTGCATAGGGAAAAAATTACAGTAGAATATTAAATGAGTAAAGCAAAAAAAATGTGTACTCTAGTAAGATTTCTGTTACTGGTCATTCCTACACCACACAATACACACAAACGTGAATACAGACAGAAGGCTCCAGGGCAAATAGCAGGAAAGGGGTCCGGCAAATCAAAACACTGACTAAGTCTACGCGCATAGATCATGTGACTTGCTTTTTTTCAAGAATTATTTTATTTAACTTTATTTATTATTATTATTTGTTTTTTACTTTGACCAGAGAAAGGCAGAGGGAGAGAGACAGAGGGAGAGAAAGGGAGACAGCAAGCTGCCAGGTCTGAGAACTGGGAGTCCAGCATCTTTAACCACCACACCACCTGCTGGTTCCAATGCTGTGACTTTCTTGTTCACACTTTCACTTGACTGTCAAAATGTCTTACGATGCACGTACGTTACTTTCATAATGAAAACTAAAAACAGCAAGGACTTTAGAGTCAGACAACATGTCAAAATATGGCTTCAGCTTCTGACTGCTATAGTCTTGGGCAAGTTCCTAAACTGAGTCTCAGTTTCCTTATATTTAAAAAGAGGCAGGACCAGAGGGTGGTGTGATTGTTAAGGTGCTGGACTCCCACATGGCAAATCACAGTTCAAGTCTCAGATCTGGCATCTTGCTTTCTCACTTTCTCTTTCTCTCTCCCTGTCTCTCTCTGGTCAAATTGAAGAAGAAGAAGAAGAGACCAAATTAAATACTAATTCTTTAAAAACATAAATTAATTAAACAAATAAAAAAGGTCAAGAGGGAGGATAACTGAAAGCATCTTAAAGGATCATATTAATAATTAAATGAGAAAGGATGGGGCAAAATGCCTAACATATAGGAGTCCATGTGTGATTTACTGAAGGTAGGTCTTGTGGGGGAGATTAGAGCCACGTTCAAGAGGACATGAGTGTGGTTAGTGGGGCACCAGAAATGCTGAGCCAGAGACCTCACACCTCAGACCCCAAAGCTAGAACCCCATTCTTGAACATAAGGCTCCACAGAGAAGCTGTGAAAAGCTGCTGTGAAGGACTTTGGCAATTGTGCCCCACCCAGGGAATCTTCTCTTATCATAGCAGCCTGGTTCCGAGTCCACAGGAAATCCCAGATTGATTGCATGGATGAATCACATCTGCTAATTGCATTGCACGGGCCAAGGGAACAACATTGGAGGGACCTCTCAAAGAGCAGTAACAGAGCTTGGCGTCTGCACATGGGAGCCGAGTTCACTTTCTGGAGAAAAATAATAATGATGATACAAACAATATGTCAAACATACATACATATTTGTTTTATGTGTCATTTCTGATGAGAAGCACTGGGTGTCTGTCTAATCTGTTTATTTGCTTATTTTTAATTTGCCAGAGGGAGACAGGGAGATGGGGTGAGGGAGAAAGCACTCGTCCGTGGGGCATGGTCTGACACACTCTCCCTCACTTCTCCATGTTGTCAGAATCTGCACCAGGCATGCGCACGTCCCCATCGTGGGGTTCAAGCCGCCTGATCCGGAACATGAATCACGTGGTCAGCCATGTGGGATCTGGTCCTCATAGCTACTAGGCCATGAGATAACTCTAATCCACTTATTCTTTACCACGACCCTTTCTCAATGAGAAATTCAAGGCTTGGGAAATGTGGCCTGAGCTGGGATTGGAAATCTTGGAAGGCTGAGGCCAGGGCCAAGTGCTAGCCCACGAGGCCCAGATGCCCTCCTGGTCGCTTTACCCTTTCACTCCCTGCCTGTGGTCCTTGCTGGTAGACTCAGGGAAAAACAGAGGAAGAGCATTCAGAGGGTCTTTGCAGACAGACCAGCAGTAAAGTACCCGCTCCCCTTAGACTCTCATCCTGGTTGAATCCTGGAGGTGATTTTGAAGTATTCCAGTTCCCTTTGGACCTGTTACTATTCTAATTGCTCCTAAATGTTTTGATTGTGGTGTTTTATAGATATTATTTCAACTGAGCTTTTAGCCTTATGAGACATTAATGCAAACATACAAGACCATCCTTAATAAAAACAATACATCAGACACTGACTCTTATTAAAAAGGTATTTAATCCCAGAAGCTTTTCTTTAGGCAATGCTTTCTCATGAAATGTCAGTAACTTGGCTCAAGGGGTCCAGGGGTCAATTAAAATTTGAAAGAAAAAGAGAGAACAGAGACAGAAGAGGGAGGAAGGGCCAGAAGCAAGGAAGAGAGAAGGGAAGTGCTTTACGTCAGTTTGATAAACACAAGGGGGTGTGTCTTTCTAAGACATTTACAAAGTGATACAGGTTGTCCAGGAGAGGCTCTGGGATACGTTCATGGAGTGCCAGATTAGGAACCTGAAATCTCGGTTCTAAGATCATCTAAGACCCCGCGGTTACTAGCGTGTGTCTGTGAGCAGTTACTTGCTCTTAGTGTTTCTTGCTCAGTAACCTGAGATTGACCCTGTCTTGCCTCACTGGGGTGTCCATGTCTCAGTTTGCCCAGAGCAGTCCCAGGTTACACCTGTTGTACTGGTGTGATTATTAATAGCACCCTTTCACCTCTAGAAGTGACCCTGTTTGGGTGATGAATTACATAGTCACCCTATGCCTAACTCAGGGTGCTGGGATAGCTAGAGAGATGAAGGTTTGGAAATGTTTTGTAAAATTTAAAGCCCTGTGGTAGATGAAAGGGGTCCAAGGTACTCCTCAGCCACTCTGACTGCTGCAGTGGCGATCAGGATAGGGGTCAGTTGTGAGGAAATGCTCTACAATATCTTCTGAATGATGCGCTCAGTGTGGTCACACGCACACCATGTTTAATGGAAACACACACAGTGACAGCAGTGGTTGTCTTTGGTGAGACTGTGGGTGACATTGTGTCTCTTTTTCTTTTCTTTTCTTTTTTTGGAGTGGTTTTTGCTATAGGGTGTGTGCACTTGCCAGAAAGATAGAAAGAGAGAGAGAGAAAGTGAGAAATCACCCCCTAGGAGAGATGGCCAAGCAGCAATCCCTTCTCCTCCATTCTCCTCTCAGGATCTTGGGCATGCACATGTACCCAGCATGAGTTTAAGCCAATGGGTTTAGGACTTGAACTGCAGTCAACTACATAGGAGTCCAGCGACATGGCCATTACGCCAACTGCTGGTTCCCTCCTTTTAAAAAAAATGATGTTAGCTTTTATTGCGAGGGGAAAAGAAAAGACTTCAGACATATAGAAGAGGGCCAGACAATGGTACAGCATTACTACACGGTGCTCTGCAAGGCAGTCCCACATGGGAAGGTTCCTGGTTCAAGTCCAGAGAGCTCCCTGAGTATGCCAGGTCTGCACTTGCCCATGACCCAGGACTGGCTGAGTCTGGGGGTGGACTGGTGAGTCAAGACCCTATCTCTCTGTCTCTGTCACTTCTGGACAGAGACATACAGAACAAGGAACAGTTGGTGATCTCTAATGGTGACACGGCGAGAACACGCTGACCTGCTCTGTGCGTCTCCAGGTGAGGTTGGGCGGGGGGTGGGGGAGGGCTGATGGAGGGAAGAGGTGCTTCCCAGCAAGGATTTCTCTCTCATTGAAGGACACTCAGGTTGTCACTGCAGCAGTGTCCAAGCCACCCTGAGCCACCTTTGGCCTCAATCACAAGGGGACCAATGGGTCACGCAACCCCCTGGTCTTAGCTGACTGCTTGTCCCTTAAGAACTCGTCTTTCACCTGAACGGGGCTCTAGTCTCATATTCAATATAGCTGCATGTGTCATCTAATCAGAAAATTCTAGCGTGTCCAGCAGGTTAATCTAAATACTAGTATATCATGAAACACCCAGTTTTTCCTTTTATTTTATTTCATTTATTTAATAATTTACTTAATTTTTTGTCTATTAGTTTTTTAATTTGACCAGAGAGAGAGACAGGTAGAGAGAGAGAGAGAGAGAGAGAGAGAGAGAGGGAAGGTGAGACAGCAAGCCGCAGTCCAGGACTCAAACCAGATTGTCCATGTGACAGCCCAGCGCCTTAACCATTATGCCCCCGGCTTTTCTTTTTATTACAACACATACACACAAACAGAGAAAATACTTAGAAATAGTTAATAAAGGACATTGCAAGAACAAAGCAAATAAGTAATAGCTTCCTAAAGTGAAGTGAATTTACTGAAATAGACATTTACTGAGCCCCAACATGGGACTCAAAATAATGCTCTGAATGAAGTGCTACATTCTCCATATTTTAGAAAGAAGCACAGTGAGGCCACTTAATCGACTTGGGAAGAATGATAGTAAAAGAGAAGATCTGGGATTCTCCCAAGTATGTAACTGGTACGTGGCAGAGTAGGGAGTTGAACCCATGTGTGCCTGATTGCAAACCCTTCACCACTGCAAGCCATGATAGAGCAGGAGCCACAGCTACCTGTGTCCCCCGAGTGCCCAGTATAATCATGAATGGCCTGGTTGAGCCTCCAGCCTCCCAAATATGTAAGCCCTGAGGTCAGTCTGCCCCCAGCCATGGGTGACACACACCATCCCTCCTCATTTTCTCAGTCAGACTTCTATCCTCTCTAAAATAGTGCCCTGAGCCAAAAAGTAATTTTGTGTTCTCCACTCAGCTTTCTTAGTTCTACTCCCTGCCTCTCCTAGTTCTAGAGGAATTAAAATATCACCTCTTGGAGCCAGTAGGTGGCATGGAGGTTGAGTTGTTAAACTCCCACATGGCCAATAGTGGTTCAAGTCCAGGACCTGGAGGCTTGAAACTCATGCTGGGTGCACCTACATGCATGTCCAAAATCCTGAGAAGAGAGTGAAGGAGAAGGGTTTGCAGCATGGCCATCCCCTCAGGGGGTGATTTCTCACTTTCTGTCTCTGTGTCTCTCTCTCTGTTTTTCAGAGAGAGCATGTGCTCTAAAGCAAAATACCCCTCCCCCCAATAAAAACCCTCTTTCTGCATCCATGTAGCAAACATTTATGAAGCAATTATTAAATCAGAGAGAGGCAAGGTAGATCTGGACTGCAGTGAAGACACTCCTAACAACTCACAGAATGATGTCTAAGAAGTTAATATTATATATTTTTCTACTGGAACTCAGTATTTCTACGTGTAAAATAGAGGTGATAGGACTAGATAAATTCTAAGCCCACTTCTGGAACTAATAAGCTATGGTTTACCCAGAAAATATAGATTCAGATTTCCAGGACTCAAACCAGATTGTCCATGTGACAGCCCAGAGCCTTAACCATTACGCCCCTGGCTTTTCTTTTTATTACAACACATACACACAGAGAAAATACTTAGAAAGAGTTAATAAAGGACAATAATCATGAACTTTAAAAGAGGTTCATGATTAGAGCCTAACCCTTTTGTTACTGCCTGCCCCAAGGAGTTTCAGCAGTGGCCATGCAAACGTATGGGCTTACAGTTTTGCATGATATTTCAACATTCTATTTAAGGTAGACAGAGATCTCCTTTCAGAATTGTTCCAGATTCATAGCCACATCTTCAACTGCCCTTCCCATAGACAGCCCTTCGAACCTTGGGGGAAACACATGTTCCCATTTCTACAGTACTTCCTTATTATTAAGTAGTTAATGCTGAGAGTGTAACTTTTCATTAACGACAGCTCTCTCCCTAACAGCAGTGTCAACTCATTGAGTCAGATCTGGAGCAGACCAGTCAAGTGTTGTTTTATGCCCACGTTCATTCTTACAGTCTTGATTTCTAGCACCATTTATACAATTGTGATTTTTTTTAGGTCCTTTGTGTTATTTCCTTAGTAGATGGAAATTCTTTCACAGCTCTATTTTTTAACAGATGCCAACTTGCATGAAACAGGCTACGACAAAGTGTGTAAGTGTACCTGAATTGGAGAAATGTCCGTCTATCAATGTAGACTCTTGTAAAGAATTGGAAGTGTTAGATAAATTGTTTCCATTAAGCTGAAAATACTCCTTTGGGTGTGAGCTTCTAATTCATGAGTTGCTGTAAACTGATTCGAATAATAACAAGGCTTTCTTTTCCCCCCTCTGGCTTGATAGTAATCTGGTGAAGAACATGCTGAATCCCTAAAGAAGATATTATCTGATGATTTCTGCAATTTTCCTGAAGTCCAAACAACGCTGTTGTGCGAAAATGCAGCTTTTATAAGACTTACCATTTCTGCCGGCTGTTTTAGTCCTATTTTTACAAAGGAAGTATGATATTTGACTGACATCTGAGTAGACAGATAGTAATCTGAATTGTGGTCCATGGAGAAATTAGCAAAGAAACCAATCACTGCTAAGGACTGAAATCAGGGGGGAAAATATGCAGGCCCCTTTACAATTTCTACATTTTTCTATGTTGGAAGAGCACGCAGCAGCACAATAAATGTGAAGGAAGCTTGATGAAAACCTCTGTTTATTACCGCAGCAGACAATAGACACTGATGTCTCCTTTCTTCATGATCATGCTCGCAGGATGCTGTCTAGGGTTAATTTAGGTTAATCATATCACCCAATGCGAGGTAATCTCCCCTGTACAGAATACTTCCGAAGCCTCCTGAAATGTGTCTCTTTATGGTAATTCTAGTAGGGCAGGCTGCATCCCGGAAGCCAGCAAGGAGCAGGGCCACCTTGCCTGTAAATAAAATGCCACCCATCCCCTGCAGCTGGTGGGATCCATCCCATTACATCTGGCATGTATTTGTTTACTACATGCCAGTCATTCAGTTTAGATTTCTCTCATTTGACACATTTTTGAGGAGAAGGGTGATACATGGCATTTAACTTCCCCAAAAAGAATATTATTTAAATCAATTTTTGGTTCTACTTTTTATTTTTATTTATTTATTTTTTAGAGAGATTTTTGCTACAGGGCATATGTGCTCACTGGAGAGAGAGAATGCAAAAAAATCACCCCCGGGGGGGCAACCATGCTGCAATTTCTTCTCTTCCATTCTCCTCCTGGGATTTTGGGCATACACGAACATGTGCCCAACATGAGTTTCAAGCCTCTGAGTCCGGGGCTTAAATCATGGCTGGCCATGTGAAAGTCCAGTGCCTTAACTAATGCCACCCGCTGGCTCCTGTTTCTGTTTTTAAAGAACTACTGTGTAAGTTAACAAAAAGTCCTACTTTAAGTACCACAGTTTCTCAATGGTTCTAAATAAACATGTGCAGAATTATCTTTTAGAGACACATACTGAAATACTTACAGATGACATGACATGCTATGTAGGAATTATTTCAATACGCATTGGGTAAGGTGAATGGGAACATGGATTAAACAAGACTGGCTTTGAAATGTAAAACAAAACTAAAATATATAAGTGCCAGACATCGTGCTAGTCACTGGGAAAATTGGCAAGGTAATTTGTGTAGCAAATGAGAGTTTCTGAGTGCCTACTTCCGCCTGCACATATGCCCTGCCTGTCCACAGCTAATAAGATCAAGCACACCGTGATGTGATGAGGGAGATCGTGGAGAGCTGTCCAGGGGGACCCAAGGCACATCCTCCAGGACCACTCCCCTTCCCTTTTACCAACGTCCTTGTCAGCTAAACTGTCAAAAGAGGAAGTCAAGACCTTGCCTTCTTCGAAAATTTCAGGCTATGCCTCCACTCTTTCAACCTTATTTTGTGGTTCAAGCTACCACCCAGAAACAGAACTGCAGCTGGTTATTGAGAAATGCAAATAAGTTCCATGTTCAGGATAAACGGAAACATTCTTTTCTGAGTCAGTAAAAACTATGAAATATGTACATTTAAAATATCTTTTTCATTACAATAGTAAATATGCTCATTGGGAAAAAGAAAACACATAACACCTCCCAATGATGTAGGGGAAAATTAAGTAAAAATACCTCCTTTCTCCCAAGACTACTAAACTTTCAGAGTTTGAGGTCTATGCTTCTAGACTTTGGCTATTAACACATGCATCCATTGAGGTTAAAATGCTTCAAAGTCATGCAGCTGTATTCATTTCAAGATAAACAGAGCCAACGAATTCACTGGATTCGGCCTGTGTGCAGGGTCTCTCACACATCATATACTGCAGAGGTTGGCAAACTGGGCCCGTGAGCCAAATCTTGTCCCCTGCTTCTTTTTGTAAATAAAGTTTTATTGGAACAAAGCCATTTCCATCTGTTTACATAGGGTCCATAGCTGCTTTTGCGCTATGCTATAATGGCAGTGTCGTTGCAATCGAACCAGCAAGATCTGCAAAACCCAAATTTACCTTTACAGAAAAAGTGTGCAGCCCCCCAAGCTGGTAGGTAATTTTGCATCCAGGAAAAGTGCTCTGTGGATATAAAACAATCTATTAACTCAGGTTTCAGTTATGTCTTTATCCATTGCTAAACATACTGTGCACATTTTCCATAACGATGCATGTATTCCTTTTGCACCTTAATTATATATGAAATTTAAAGAGATTCCTATATTAACATGAGTAAAACTGATGAACTATTATCAAGGAACTGCCCAGACATGAAGACAATTGATAAATGGTATATCCATGGTTTGCAGGCAAGCACAGTACTCCAAAAAGACTTTAAAAAGAAAGTTTGTAACACTTCATAGGATGACATTTCTGCTATTATTTTCTTGGGCCTTTTCTTTCTTTTACTTTTTGAGATCTGAGCGAAGTGGCAGACAGTGTTCATCGATCACCCCACCCGGCTTGCTGCTGCTTCTACCTTGGCAGAGTTCCTTAGTGTCTGTGGAGTGGGTGTGGTCATGCGAGTGAGTCCTGGCCAAAGCCACGCAGAGCTGAAGCATTCAACTTCCCAACCCTGGTCCAGGAAGTTTCCCTGCTTCTTCCTCCTCTAGTTGACTGAAATGAGGATAACCTATGAGGGTATTTGAGAGTCACAGTGCCATAGATAGAAAAATCTGCGCCCAAATTTACGCTCGGAGGAGAGCTTCCAGGAGAGCTGTCTATAAGGCGAGCACCAAGTATATTTTGCATTAAGCCTTTGTCATGGGACGGTTTATCTGTCACCTTTGCTAATGAGAGTTCACCTAGCTGTTGACAGATGACTTTGGGATGCAGGAATGATATAGAAGTCCCTTCCTTAGGTAATGTCATTCAATAGCTTCCCCTTGAAATCAAAGTACTAGAGACTCATTTTCAGACCTCTGACTAACTGGCTCTCAATCACAGTGAATAAGCGGTATAGTAACTCCCACCCAAGCCTTTATCTGCCTCCATCCTGAGCTCTCCACTTTAGCAGTAATTGTGCCCTTAGGGACCACCCCGATCCCTTTCCTGCCAGCATCATATTCACCATGCTTCCTGGTCAAACTCTTCCCTCCCTGCCGCCTGGTATTGGGTTCCATGTCACTTCAGATGGCATCCGGTAACAGTTTTTAAATTTATCAACCAGAATACTTTCTCACCTACTGACTCCTCTACGTCTTGATAGAAGATAAAGGCCCGTTCTGCCATCAGCAAGGAAGCAATGCAGATAAATTCCATGCCATTTATAATTCATCCCCCCTCATTAAGTATTCATACACTACTTATTGGCGCATCACCTAAGCATTCTATGTAATAAAAAACAGACTAGCTAGGAGAGAAATTGGGAGAGGCTGGGTGTATTAGGAGATGGGGGGAGAGGAGAAGGAAAATAATTGATTTGTGTATCCCTTACCTCAAACTTCCCTGCAGGAAGAAATTCTGGACAGGTCACTAGTAGGTGTGTTAGGGTGCTAGCTTGAGAATGAATGGAGCAGCCCCAGTAGGAAGGTTACTGTTATTTTCCTTCATTTGTTCAACCAATACTTACTGGAGACTTTCTTTAGAAAGCGCTGAGAATAAAGGAGATTTTCCCTTCGTAAAGGCTGGGTATGCTTTTAACGATGATTTATTTATTGCTTCCATGAGCAAAAGAGACAGAACCCTCAATAGGACCTTGTCTCAGTGATCGATTCACCATCAGCTTCAGTTGGCCCTGAATTACAGACAATGCACATGTCTGGCATACTCAGGGAGGGCTCCAGATGTGAACCTGGAACCTTTTTTGCATGCCACTCAGCCTTGCAGAGCCTTCTGTTTTACTGTTGTGCCTCCATCCGGCCCCAAGGCTGGACATCTGATCCAGAAGTCCTCTTATATGTATAGATTAAATGCTTTGAATCCAGACTGAAAACATTAAATACCGAGCTTCCTGTTAATGGTTGGATTCTCTAATTACCATCAGGATGAATAAGTATGACACTAAGTCATAGGGGAGAGGAGAAGGAAAATAATTGATTTGTGTATCCCTTACCTCAAACTTCCCTGCAGGAAGAAATTCTGGACAGGTCACTAGTAGGTGTGTTAGGGTGCTAGCTTGAGAATGAATGGAGCAGCCCCAGTAGGAAGGTTACTGTTATTTTCCTTCATTTGTTCAACCAATACTTACTGGAGACTTTCTTTAGAAAGCGCTGAGAATAAAGGAGATTTTCCCTTCGTAAAGGCTGGGTATGCTTTTAACGATGATTTATTTATTGCTTCCATGAGCAAAAGAGACAGAACCCTCAATAGGACCTTGTCTCAGTGATCGATTCACCATCAGCTTCAGTTGGCCCTGAATTACAGACAATGCACATGTCTGGCATACTCAGGGAGGGCTCCAGATGTGAACCTGGAACCTTTTTTGCATGCCACTCAGCCTTGCAGAGCCTTCTGTTTTACTGTTGTGCCTCCATCCGGCCCCAAGGCTGGACATCTGATCCAGAAGTCCTCTTATATGTATAGATTAAATGCTTTGAATCCAGACTGAAAACATTAAATACCGAGCTTCCTGTTAATGGTTGGATTCTCTAATTACCATCAGGATGAATAAGTATGACACTAAGTCATAATAACTCCTTATAATTAGGAGAGCCAAATGCATTGAGATGTTATAATTTTCCAACTCCTAGACTGAAAAAAGTGTTGCCTTTATTGACTCAATTAATTTTCATAAAACTCTGAGATTCAGGTTCTACTATGTGTGCCCATTTTATAGATGAGAACATTGAGACTCTGAGAGAGTGAATCATTGCTGGAAGTAAGGCAGCAAGTCATTGCTCACAGAGAGGATGAAGTTCATATTTATTTGGACACAGAGCTCATGGCCCATAAGCCCTCAGTGCCATTGTCTCTAAAACAGGATGGGGTCCCAATAGGGAGGGTGTAGAAATGGTGGGGGAAAGAGGTGGAGGGATAGGCAAGAGGGAGGCCCCTATGGAGTCTGAGGAAGGATACGGTAAGAGATCACCAGACATTATAAACCAGCTGCTTCTACCTCATGGGTTTGTCATTATTGACTGATTATTTGTCACAGATAGGACCCAAACCAACCCAAATTGGTAGCATAGGGAGTAAGCAAAATGAGAAGAGGGTAAAAAAGAATCCCAGTGTATTCATTAAACTTTCAATGATGTCAAAGAGTTATCCCTTTGTACTAATAAAATAATTATTCAGCACATCTCTCCTGTTGGAAAATGCACTTGGTAGGCAAAGCCAAGCTGGCAGTAAATCTAGGGTCCCTACGTACCTGCTCTCTCTAACATCTACCTCTCCATGGGTTAGTTGAACCTCTGAGTTTGGTCAACTCAGCATGGTGGGCCATCTTCAGGCCAATCCCTTCCATACAACACAGATGCCAGGTGTAAAGTCCAGAGAAGAGAATAGAGAAAACACAATCTCCTCCCTCCCCCAGAGTGATCACCTGGCAGAATTTCCATTGCTCTTTCCATTTTCTATGCCTTCTATTTTTCTGAAACTTGACTCATCAACGTTTTCTAGATGATCATCTAGGTCATCAGTACTCTTGACATGGAACCATGGTGTGCTCCAAGCTAATTTCAGATGAATCTTACTATACATTGAAAGCTCAAGGCCGCTTCTATTTGTACATCAAAAAATGACACTTAAAAAGCCATGCTCTTTGCATCATGATGTGCCATGAACTGGTAGGTGTAAAACAAGGTCCCTGCTCTGGGGGAGCTCCTAACCCAGGCGTCTCGTATGTACACATGGGAAGTGCCACGCCATCTCAGATTGGAGACTTAGAAATACACAAGTGGGGGAAATGAGATGCCTTCAACTCCTCTAGTACTCTGCCACCAAGCCTCAAAAGACATCTTTCAAAATTTATCAGAAAATAACCTTTTTTAAAAAAACAATCTTAATGAGGTGGTTTTATTTCTATTTTTCATAATTAAGATGAAACAGACTTATTTACATTAAGAAGATGATTCCACAGAACTCTAAGGGTCATAGTATATTTTTAGCAACAGAAATGAAAGTGGGCATTCCTTTGGTGAACAGACAAATTCTACAGGGAAAAAGGAGTTAAGTGCTCTTCACGTCCCAACCATCTGCAATTTACTCACCGATCATCCCGGCGCAGTGCACAGCTGTGTCCACACCGCACTGAGCCTGCATGCTAACATATAGCCCCGGAAATCATCCTGTGTGGAAGACTTCACCACAGGATTTATGGAGAACGATCTAATTATTCAACTCCGTTCCATTCACTTCCATTATGGCCTGTATTTAAAGCCTCTATGGAAAAGGCCATTTATCTCCAGGGACAAATTGTCAGAGCAGTGTTTTATTGATAGAAATACACTCATTCTGTTTTGACAGCAACCCAGCAAGAGATAAACATGTCTCCTTCTCAACACGTCCAAGGAATTAGGGCCTGAGGAGTCGACATATTCCAGAGGAATCTGCTTACATTTAATAAATGCTCACTGGAGGACCCCACTGGGTTGTTGAATAAACATTGATTATTCCAGAACTCTCAACTTTAAAAAGTGCCCAGGGACTAGAAGAAACATCAGCTACTGAGTCAACTCAACTGGAGAAAGCTGTTCTTTACAACCTGAAGCTAAGCAACAGATGCTGAGCAAGTGACTTCTGCAATATGACCTGGGAATGTACCTACCCGGTTCTTCACACCCTGGCAGCCAGCTCCCTGGAAACAGCCCTTCACAGGGAAATAACTCAAGTCCTAGCTCTCGATGAGGTGGCCCATTCCAGTGGTGTCTTCTTTCCAGAACATTTTACTAAAAACTAAACTGAATTCATAACGACTCTACGTGTATGCAACCATCTCTTGGTCCTTGGCACCATAGAACACAGAAGTATTTTGCTTATTCCTTCCTACAAAACCTTGTTTTTCTATGTACACACACACACACACACACACACATCCCAGAGCCCATGTATTTGTGATGGTAAGTCTGGGCATTTAAGAACTTGGGTCCAATGTCACCTTATCAAGAGTTGATAGGTGTAGTGGTCATTGCTGTTGAAGACAAACCTACATCGAATCATGAATATGCTTTGTTGATTAGGATGAGGCTGAGAGGGCTCATTCTCTCTAAGAATATGGTTCTTTTTGCAATGGTTTCCAAATTAGCTCTGCAGGCATTTTCTGTGCAACAGGTGTCCCCTGCAATTTGCACTATGGTTTTTGACACGTCTCCGTCCCAGCTTCATGAGAGGTCTGGAAGGTTGGTGCCTGAAAGCCAGGCACCTCTGGAATTGAGTACCACTTGATTTTTTTTTTTTTTTAGCATGATGCTATTCGGACAATGATACTACATGGAATGAAACGACTAATAATAATACTAAAAATGTCAAGTGCAATACTGAAAAATGTCAGTATTTTTTCATTCAACCATGTCAGCAGCAAATCCAATCTGAAATATGCTGACAATAGTGGAGCTCTGAAAACCAATATACTTGATGAGCCAGCGCCCAATAAATTATATATGTGTACATATACATTTGTATGTGCTTCCCCCTGGAGTGAGAAATGCGGCTGGTGGGCCTCCAGGACAGCATAGCACATTATGGGGTCGGGTAGTTTGTAGCTTACATTCTGTCCTCCTCAAATGGGGATTAATCTTAATGTGTAGTGATGGGACAGGAACCCCAGAATGATCAAGGCACCCCAAGAAGGTCATGGTACCTTTCATCAGGGCCTGAAATGCCACTGCAACTGGAGAGGAGGACTAGCATTGCCCCTGTCTGCTCCCCAGTGAATGCAAAACGGGGTGGCTCTGCTGTACCACAGAGATTATGCCATTTCGTTATCTTGAAATGTGTACTGCAATACATTTGAAAAGAAACCTACAATCATGCTTATCTTTTCTCTGATTGCTCATTAGAGGTTTTTAAAAATACAGTGAAAAAGAAAAAGTTAAAGATCGGCCATTCTTCTACCACCCAGAGAATACCACTTTGGTATATATAATTGTGTGTGTGTCTGTGTGTGTGTGTGTGTGTGTGTGTGTGTGTGTGTGTGCCCAACTAAAGAGCAGAGGAAGTTCATGGCTTGCATATCGTTGTCTCTCCCTGAAACTTCTCAATTAGCTGTAAAACTCGATGGGAGGGCCGCATCTCCTCCTGTCTCTCATCCTGAGATATGTAGGCATCTCTCTGGACATCTTGGGGAAGAACACTGACAGGTGGATTTTTCTATCACTCTCTGTTAGCAACAGAAGACAGCTTTGTGGCAACAGAATCACTTTGCCCTCAGAGTCACTGGGGTGGCTGTCTTTATTTCATGAGGGAGCATGTGTTACATGTTCTAAATTAACATAAAAAATAAGCTTGCAAACCGATGTCAATTTTACTGAATTAACATTTATCCCAGTTGTCCTCTTGGTCAGCTTACAGAGGTAGAAAGGGTAAAATTTTTCTCTTGTTTTGCATGTCTGTGATTTTCTATCAGCAATAAGTGTGAATTACCTTTTTAATAAAAAAGATAATAGTAAAAATGATAAGAATGTTTTTCGTTATTAAGTTGTCATTGTTATTTTTAGTATGTTGGTTAAAAAAATACCATGGAGGAAAATGTGTGACCCAGTGCATGCAACAGGGGTCTACATGGGAGGTTAGCCCTCACTGCCCTTGGGTCAAGGTCACTGAGAAATGTTTCTCCCTGGAGAGATCTCACTGTCTGGAGATTTTGCAGAGATGCTAAGCAAAGCTGCATGAAAATGCAGGAAAAGATGTACTTTTTTTTTTCTTAAATATATGTGTTACTGCTCTTTTCTTTCTCAGCTTTACTATGAGAAAAATGAGTTGTGGAACATTTTAAACTGCAGTTAACATTTATTCAGTTAAATGCTTCAAGTGCATAATCTCATTGCTCATCATTAATCAGCAAGGTAGGTACTAATGTCCTTTCAAACGTTGAGGATAGAAGACTAAGAACAGACCAGGAGAAGCTGTGTTGGGGACCATCTACAGTTTTGTATGTTATCAAATTAATTCTCCTTAGGTTCTAGTGTTCCGTATCACAATAGGGTGACTACAGTTAACAATAACTTTCCATATTCTTCAAAAGAGCTGCAAGAGGATTTCGAATGTTCCCAACATAAAGAAATGATACGTGTCTGAGGTGATGGCTATGCTAATTATCCTAGTTTGATCATTACATATTGTATACACGTAGTGGAGAAATCACACTGCACCCCCTAAATATGTATAACATTATGTGTCAATTAAAGATAATATTTTGTGAGAGGTTTTTGCTATAAGATGCATGTGCTCGCCAGAAAGACAGAGAGAGACAGAGAGACAGAAAGTGAGAAATCAGCCCCCCCGGGGGGATAGCCATGCAATCCCTTCTCTTCTGTTTTCTTCTTGGGATCTTGGACACACACGCACACACACGCTCAGCATGAGTTTAAGCCACGGGGTCTGGGACTCAAATCATGGTGGACTACATGGAAATCCACCACCACAGCCATTATGCCAACTGATAGTCTCCAATTAAAGATAATATTAATACAAATTTAAAAAATCAATTCTCTTAACCATGGTTTTATATATATATGTATATATATGTGTGTGTGTGTGTGCATGTGTGTGTGTGTTTGTGTGTGTATGTATCTATATATCTATATATAGCTATATAGACATATGTATCTATATAGCTATATATAGATATATAGACATATATATCTATATATATAACTCTCTCTATATAAACATATATCTATACACACATATGTGTATATGTGTGTATATGTATATATATATACACACAATATATATATATACATAAAATTAGAAGGAAAAAAAAGTTGTAAGACACCCCGATATCATTTTGGCATATATTCTTTTAATCCATCTACCATGTGCCAGACATCGTGCTAGGCGCTGGAGTTTCTGCAGTGAGGTAAACATTAACAACGCTGCCTCGTGGAGCCTGGATTCTCCGGGATGCTTGTACTATGAACCAAACCTTATTTCTGTAAGTTCCTTTAGTTCTTTTGTCTAGTCATCCATCAATGCCATACTGTTTTCTTGTCTTAAGCTTCATAATGTGTTTTATATTTTTAATATTTTATATTTCAATGTCTTTTATATATTCAATCACATATGTCCCTTAGCTTGCAAAGTAAATATTACAACATGTATACATTTCTCACCAATCCAATTGAGAATACTATACATATTATCTTCAACAGATAATATGTTTTAATATCTGGAAGAAAATTTCACTTCCCATCACTCTTCATTTCAATAAGTTCTTGTTCATTCTCCCTCTTTTCAGACAAAGACCATCCTCCTGTATGCATCTTTGAGCACTTTGGTAGATGATACTCCAAAAATCAAGGAAGCACGTTTACTGTGGCAGTGGGTCTATGCATTTTAAAATCTTTACACCTTTTGCCATATTAGCCTCCCCAAAAGCCCACTATTCTTTTGTTCATGTCAATATGAGTTTTTATCTTTGTAATTTTGTCCAAAAACATATCTTTATATATGGTATATATCAACACTTTATCAAAAGTATTACAAATATTTTCTTGGATTATCATTTCCATTTTAAATTTTGTCTGTGTTTTTACTGGGCAAAGTTTTATAGTGTTTGGTAATCAATCTAATCAATTTATTTCTTTACTTTCTCTGACATTAGGGATTATACTTGGAAAGATCTTGCATCAAGATGTAAAATAAGTAATGTTCTTAGGTATAACAGTTATGTAGGAAACTAGCAAATGATGGATAACCAATTGTCCCAACCTACATGTTAAATGGTCTATCTTTTCTCCCCTAATTTGAAATGTTAGCTACACACTGTAGTAAACTTTCATATATAGGCTCTCTCATTAAGAGCTCTGTACCTAAGTTGTTATTCCATCTGACTATTCCTGTAACACAATGGTGCTTTTAAAGAATATGTTCTATATTCTCTTTTTTTTTTTTTTGAGAGATTTTCGGTATAGGGAGTGTGTGCTCGCCAGACAGGCAGAGAGAGACGGAGAGACAGAAAGCAAGAAATCACCCCCCAGGGGGGCTGGCCATGCCACAATCCCTTCTCCTCCGTTCTCCTCTCTGGATCTTGGGCACGCACGCACACGCGCCTGGCGTGAGTTTTAAGCCACCAGGTCTGGGACGCAAACCACGGTCGACTACGTGGGAGTCCAGCGACATAGCCATTACGCTAACTGCTGGTACCAAGGAATATGTTCTATATTCTTATGTCCAATAGAGTATGCAAGAGACTCCTTCCCTCTCCTGTCAGTTAGGTTTCCTTTCTTTCTTTCTTTCTTTCTTTCTTTCTTTCTTTCTTTCTTTCTTTCTTTCTTTCTTTCTTTCTTTCTTTCTTTCTTTCTTTCTTTCTTTTTTTAAATTTTTTTTAAAAGAGATTTTTGGTATTAGGGCATATGCATTCACTGGAGAGACAGAGAGACAGAAAGTGAGAAATCACTCCCCAGGGGGGATGGCTATGCTGCAATCCCTTCTCCTCCGGTCTCCTCTCAGGATTTTGGGCACACATGCACAGGCACCCGGAGTGAGTTTCAAGTCGCTGGGTCCAGGACTCGAACTGCAGTTGACTACATGGGAGTCCAGCACCTTTACCACTAGCCACCTCCTAGCCACAGATTTCCTTCTTTAAATCTATTGGCCTTTCTGTTTACTACTTCTTTCAGATGATCTTTGATTTTCTGTTTCAGTTTTTTGGCAGGGGAGACCAGAGGGCTTATGCACTCAGAAGAAACAGAAAGAGAGAAAGAAAGAGAAAAGCGCCAAAGCACACCCCTCCATGGGAAACGGTCTTGCCTCAATCCCTTTTTCTTAATTTCTCCCTCCGTTTAGGACTTTGGGCATGCATACACACACACACACCTAGCATGTTTCTCAAGCTGCCAGATCTGGGGCTCAAATTGCACAACAGGCCATGTGAGACCCCAAATGATCTTTGACTTCAATTTGTCATTAAAAAAAATCATTTGGGATTTTGATTGAAATTCCTCTGAATGTACAGTTTAATTGGAGAAGTGCTTTCTTTGGAATCTATGCTCCAAGACCTTGAAATGTTTCTTCAAGGCTTATTTTGTCTGTTTGTTTGTTTATTTATTTATTTATTTATTTATTTATTTATTTATTAGAGGTTTTTGCTACAGGGCGTGTGCGTTTGCCAGACAGACAGAGAGAGACAGAAAGACATAAAGCGAGAAATCACCCCCCAGCGGGGGTGGCCATGCCACAATCCTTTCTCCTCCATTTTCCTCTCGGGATCTTGGGCACGTACGCACATGTGCCCTGCATAAGTTTTAAGCCACCAGGTCTGGGACGTGAACTGCGGTTGACTACATGGGAGTCTAGCGACATAGCCATTATGCTAACTGCTGGTTCCATTCAAGGCTTAGTTTGAAAAGTTAAAAAAAAATTATAATACATTTTCTTCTACATTTCTTATTAACTTTATTCTAAGGTATTTCAAAGTTTTCATTTTTATTATGATTATCTCTCCTCCCTGCCCTGCATATTTTCCAATGTTTTATTGCTAATACTTAAATAATGGATTATAAAATATACAAGAACATTTTCTTCTTTCTTTTTTTTTCCTTCTCTTTTCTGTAGCCCTCCAAGTAGATACCTAGTATTGACGTACTTCTAAGTACCCAGTGGAAACAGTGTGGCATTTGGTGCTCAGCCTGCTGGCTTTGACCTATATTTGTGACCTTTAAGAACATCTAGTTCTTTAGCTATAAAGTAAGCATAATATTAATGACTATAGTAGCTTTTAGAAGAAGTATAATTTATATGGGGCTGGGGAGACAATGGCACAGAGGTAAAACATGATGCCTGTGAGCTAGGTTGGGCTGAAGTTGGGAATAAATCTCTTTACTGAGACTCTGTTGGGATGCTGTCTCTCTGTCTCTCTTGGAAGAAAAAAAAATACAAAGATTTTTGCAATTGGATGTGTGCACTTGCCAGAGAGACAGAGAAATGGAAAGCGAGAAATCACCCCCCAGGGAGGATGGCTATGCTGCAAACCCTTTTGCTCCATTCTTCTCTCAGGATTTTGGGCATGCACACACATGTGCCTGGTGTGCGTTTTAAGCTGCCGGGTCTGGGACTTGAGCCCTGGTCGACTACATGGGAGTCCAATGATGTAAGCATTACACTATCTGCTGGTCCCTCTGTAGGAAGAAATTTTTTAAAAAAGAATTAGAGCTTACATACATTTGTTTGTCTATTTTAAATGTCACTCATCATTCTTTGGCTATAGGATATTGTGGAAGGGCACTCAGATGATACTTTCATAAGGATGATGTATCAATTAGGGTAGATTGGTTGCTATAACAAATAATCCCAGACTTTCAGTGGATTACCACAGTAATATGTATTTCTTGCTCATGTGATAGTCGAATGTGGGTATTTCTGGTCCGTTCTCTCTCTCAGGCAGTTCTTCTCTAAGGGAAGACTTGGGGACTCAGTTTCCTTCCACCTTTGGCTCTACAGCTCTCGAGGTCCTTGGAGCCATCTCGGCTCAGCCAGCAGGAAAGAGACTGCAGAAGACACACTGCCCTCTCTTGCAGGGCAGAAAGGTCACATGGCACATCTCATTGCAAAGAATGCTGGGGAATTTTGCCTAGTGGTGTGCCCAGGAGAAAGACTAGGCCTGTCGAATATTTATCAGCCTCTGCTATTGGTACTATTTGGGGAAAGGGAGAGGGTGCTGTGTTCATGTGGTTACTATTTGGGGAAAGAAGAGAAAACACTTGTGTCTGTGTGGTTAGTCTGAAAATAGTCCAGGAAATTGAGATGATTCCTAGGTAAGCAAGTCCCTTCCTCTTTCACCAACTTTTCACCGTCTCTCCCCCTTAAACTGGGTCACCTATGGTTTCTTTTCAGCAAAATGATGACTTTTATGGTCGTTTTCTAACCCTGTGTATTAAGAGGTTGGAGGACTGAAGGAATGGAGCCCAATTTGTTGCTCTAGTTTCTGAAAGACACCTGTTACTGCCTCCATGAGACCTCAGTCGAAATGGAGGATATTTTTTCTCCTGAGAACAACTGGTTCTCCCCCACTTCCCTGCTTTCCCCTGCCCATCCAGGCCTATCTGCAGCTCCTTCCACAGAAGTCTTCTTGCTTGCCTCAGTTTTAGAAAATGATAATGATAAAAATAGCAGCAATGGCTAAGTTCCACTGATTCCTTACTTTACACCAGGCCCTGTACAAAAATACTCTGCATCTATAATTGGCCCTCCATACCTGTGGGCTTCACATCCATGGATGATAGAAAATGTTAATGAATAAATCAAAAATAACAAAACCCTGCCTTTTGACAGAAAGTGGAAGAATATGGAAGATTTACTGCGGAGTGAAGCAAGCCAGGCTATGAAGGAGAGACACTGTATGTCCCCACTTAATACATACCGAGTGTCTGCACTCTATAACCGAAGCTGACAGGCTAAAGGATGTACAAACACAAGAAATGGGTGTAAATGCAAGATGTGGTGTGTGTGGAGGAGTAGGGCCTGGGGAAAAACATTTAGAGGAGGGATACACAGACAGCATTGTTGAGACAGGGAGGTAGTATCGTTATATTTTGATCAACTGGACCAGGGAGAAATGTTCGCATATTGAAATGATCACCTTGTAAGCTAAAAAAATGTGATTGAATGTATTAAAAATATGTAAATATGCAATAATACAAATATAGAGTATAACACCTGTTTACACTACATTTACATTATGTTAGATTTTTATGAGGTATCTATAAAGTATTGAGTATTTAAAATACACCAAAGGGTCTAGAGGTTGTATGCAAATACCATGTCACATTTTACAAACGACTTAGACACCTCGGATTTCTGCAACTGCAGGGGTCTGGGACCCAATGTCCCATCAATATTGAAGGACAACTTTATTTTATTTTTAAACAATTCTCTGGGAGAGATACTTGAATTATTACCATTTAAAGGATAGGCGACTTACTCAAGGCCACAGAGAGTCATAGATAAGATTTGAGCACCAGCGACCATCTCCCTGCAATGCCCTTCATTTAAATGATTATGCTATGAGTTTAGAAGTCTTTCCCATTGCTCCAAATTTTCCTATTACTTCAAATTTCAAGTCTAAACTTGGAACTTCGAATAACAATTCTTTCTTGTCTGGCTTCTGATTTCTTTTTCAGACTCATCTCTGTCAAGAGTATTCATTCACATACACACATACACACACAGATACATACACATACATGCAAGTGTGCCCCAGTACCCATACACACACCCCCTCACACCAATGAAAGGCGAAGCCTGCTTGCTTCAGCCATGCTAACCTTTTATTTCCTCTTGTTACCGGCACTCACCTGCCCTTGGGCCTTCCCCTACAAATAGTTATTGAGCACCTACTGAGTGCCAGGCACCATGTTAGGGGTGCTGGGGATATAGATGTGAACAAGGCAGACCAATAACATGATTCTATTATGTTTCTATTCTCAGGAGGAAATCGATAATAAATGAGTACAATGGAAGTCTGTATTTCAGGGTGTTCTTAGTGTAAATGAAGACACATGAATCAGGGTGAGAGATCGGAGAGCGATAGAGGGAGGTTATTTTAATCGAAGTGCTCAGAGAAGGCCCCCTCTAGGGAATGGATATTTCAGTCGATGGGAATTTCCAGTGCCATAAGAATGGTGGCCCCAAAAAGCTGGAGAAGAAAACCATCCCAGGCAGAAGGAGAAGCAAATGCCAAGGTCAGAGGTTGGAATGAGCATGGCCTGTTTAAGGAACAGAGATCAGGGCCTTATAGGTGGGAAAAAACTGTGGGCTGGGGGAGGGAGAGCAAGGCAGAAATGACTTGAGATGGGCTGGGAGAAGAACCAGGGCTGAGTCACATGGGGACATGAAGGCTGGGGCAGGAGCTTCCAGAGGCAGTGGAAGGCCCTGGATAGTTTTAAGCAAAGTAATGATATGATCTGATTTACATTTTAATGAGATCATTCTTGCTGCTCTTGTTAAATGCCAACTTATCTTGATGCCCTGAAAGGTTTCCTTCCAACCCTGTTTTTAAGACAGCAGGAGCAGATATCATTAACAGCCAATGACAATTTGATTTGAAAACTCCATGTCTCATATGAATTATGGCAAACCTGCGTTGCAGGTAGCATTCACAAGATCCAGCTACCAAACCAAATGTGCTCACTGACTTCTCTGCATTATGGGAACTGGAATTGAGTGTTTTGTAAGCTTCTGATTATGACTAAGTTTGGCATCTAGCCTAATTTTAGGTCAAGTCAAACCCTGTCTAGACCTGCCATAAGCCAGGATAGATGGCATATTTAACAGCCAGTTTGGCATTGGGTGTGTAAATATATGAATTGCTCAAAATGTTTTAGCCACTTTTTTGGTTTTTTTTTTGAAAAATCTCTTAAAATATATAAGACTTTTTTTTTTCTAAACCGCATTAATATTTTTAATTTCCTCAACATAGTAGGTCCCACTGAGAACATTGCAGTGTGGCTCTGTATCTAATTTAGTTGTTTTGCAGGTGTGTTCTATGACGCACCATCCCACCCTAAAACAAATGCAAACTGACACTACCTCTGTAAGAAGAGTGTTGAGAGACAAAAACCCTAGAAAGAGCTGAGGCTTGCAGAACAACACACAGGATGATAAAAGGGGTTTTGTGAGCTATGTTTGGAGCAAGAAGGAAAAGGAAGGGATCAGGAGCAGATGATGCAACTCGGACAGATGACAGCGAGAAAGCAGAAGTTCTCCACTCTGTTTCCACCTTCTCCCCTGAGGAGCAGGATCTGAAAGCTGGAAGGGATCAAGCATGCATCGTGAAGAACAGATTAGCACTAATTTTGGAATAGGAGGGTTCCTGCATATACTCCATATACTCAGACTAATGACTCAGTTGACTAGAGGGGTGACGCAGGTGAAGTGTGGGAAGACATGGCCATGTGGTACCTGGCACCAGGGAGCTCGGACCACAGCTGCTGCCCACTTCAGCCTGTCATAGCCAAAAACACATACAGGACAGCCCTGTCCAATCTGCACATTTTCCAGGACAAATCAGAGCCCTGAATGGTTTTATACTTGAATGGATCAAATGTTTAAATGCTGGTATGAAATCGTTAACTTTTCAAAACAGTGTGCAAACCCAAACAACACCTATGTGCAGAGCAGGCATGGCCTAAGGATATAATTTTGTAAATTTTGGCTAAATTATTTCAGCTTTGCTAGTTACTACAGAAGGTAAATGTTACCAAAACACAAGACCTGGTTGTCACCTTGCTTGGATAAGACCAAGAATTATTAAAAAGGGCTACTGGAACCAGGGAGGGAGGGGTGGGAGTGGTGGAAGAAGTGATGCAGAAGTGGCCTCAAAGGTATGCAACATCTCAGCAAGAGGAAATGTGACCAAGTTTATGGTAACTTTAGGTGAATTTGTGACTGGATAATTATTTAATCCTAAAGATGTTGCTTGATGGATCAATAACCACCAGGGAAAATGTCCTTTGAATCATTCAGTAGGAGCTGAACTTTTAGTATTTTTGTTATCTATCTGGATGAAGAAGTGATGACAGAATGGGTCTTAAAAACATACATAAAGCATGTATTATTATTACTAATTTAAGAAGTCAATTTTAACTGTTGGCTTCACCATCACTAGCTGTGTGGCCCTGGCCAAGCTCCCTAATCTCTCTGACCTACAGTTCCGAAGAGGATCTGAAATTGGTTCTATCTCCAGTAGAACAAATTTGCAAAGAACAGGTGAGCAAAGGTGTTGATGCCGCCTTTGGGGAAGATGCCCATGTTGGCAGCCTTAGCAATGATGATGATGATGATGACTGATAAATTTGCAAATATTAAATTGTTTTGCAGCTCATCTGAGCTTGGCTGACTCGTAACTCTCTGTGATTCCTTCCTTGTTGAGTAAAGGAGGGAATGATGAGCGTATGCAGGAATGAGTCTTTTACCCAAAATGGGAATTCCAGGTTTGAAAGACAGAATCAAAGGGTTGGAGACTCTTCTTGCTTTTAGGGACTTTTTGGCAAGCCCAGTCCTCCTACTTGAGGTTTCTACAGTCTCAGGTGAGACGCAGGGTCACAATTACTGCATTGATGGGTTTTAGGATTCCTCAGGACCCCCATCCATCTGGACTCATGGTCTGGCACCAGCATTGGCACAGGTAACTGAGCAGCACCCATGGACAGCCTCCTCTGACAGGCTGTATTGTGTGTATGAAGAATGACTTGTGGATTTGCATGAGGCCCATTAATACCATCCAGGACGTGAAGCTGTTTTACCCTCAGTAATTTCCTTGTTTAGACTTTCATCATTTAAAACTGACTTAGGGAGTCAGATGGTGGTACAGAAGTAAAACGGGATGCTCCACAAGGCTGACCCACGCAGAAAGGCTTGCCAGCATGTCGGGCATATGTCTGTCATGGTCTGGGCTGACTGGGGCTGGGGGTGGATCATGATATCAAGATTCTATTGGGGAACCTCTTTTTATATCTCTGTCTTTGTCTCTCTCACTCATTGAAGAAATAAATAAACTATGAAAAATGCTTTAAAACTGGTGTAGGCTCTGTTTTGCGAGAAGCAATAAAAAATATTCAGGCATCCCCCCCAGCCATAAGAGAGGACTATGGATTCAAGGTTTTCAGAGCCTTCAAACACCACCACTGTGGCACCTTCCAAGCCGTAGGGGCTCATTATCTCATGCAGCAGGGACAGGGTATTCAAGACCCACCACTACTCGTGTGTGCCTTCTCTCCCACCCCCCACCACCAGATCGATAGCAGCAGTGTTCTGTATGGACACAGACCTGTGGCTCTTACCAGACTGAAAGAGGGGACCACTAAAGAACCAGGTTTCCAGATGGGAAGAGAATCTCAAAGCTGGAGACCTGGCCAATTCAGTCTACTGCTGGTGCATCGCATCTCACTCCTCTCCAAGCCATTTCCCTAAACTGCTGGTGAAAATATCTTTTAAACAGTCATGTCTGCCCACTGGGCCTAAGGCACTGATTAAACACTAGGATGGCCTACAAAGTGCCTCCCAGACTCATTGCCCTCTTGTCTCTTTCTACTCCCATTTCCAAATTTTAGCTCCACTTCCTCAAGAGGTCTTCTCTGACCTCCTGACTGACCGAGTACCTGTGGTATAGCCTCTCATTGCCTTGACCACCAGGCATCCTTACAGGTGGGCTGCGTGACACGCCTGTCCCCAGGAAGCTGCAGTTGAACAGGAACACAGCTGGTCTCTCCGTCACAGAAATGGCTGGTACCACGTGCTCATTGAATACCAGGCACCATCCTGCATGTTCTGCAGGCACGACAGAATCTCTCTTGTCACTTGCAGTGACCCTATGAATTGGGAAACCGAGGCATAGAGAAATCAATGAACTTGCCCAAAGCCACACAGTTTGTAAATGGGATCTGCAACCCAGAAGTTGTGCTCGTAAATGCTAAGCCAGTGGTTCCCAGAGTGGGGGCCCTGGAACCAGCAGCAGTAGCACCACTGGAGCCTTGATAGAAATGAGAAGTCTCAGGCCCCACTCCAGACCCACTGGATCAGAAACTGGGAGTGAGGCCCTACAATTTGAGTCCTAAGATGCCCTCCAAGGGATGTGGATGGATGCTAGGGTTTGAGAACTAGCACTCTCAACTGTATTTCCTCCTTGCCGCATCAGCACATCCTAGGCCCTTAGCAACATTTGCATATGGAAGAGAGAAAGGGAGAGCTGGAGGAAGAGTGCAGGCAGGCAAACCTCCTCACAGAGAATAGTCTACAGCAAGTGGGTGATGCTGGGGGGTTGCAG
This sequence comes from Tupaia belangeri chinensis, assembly GCF_000334495.1. Taxonomy (NCBI): domain Eukaryota; kingdom Metazoa; phylum Chordata; class Mammalia; order Scandentia; family Tupaiidae; genus Tupaia; species Tupaia belangeri. The sequence continues at coordinate 8,826,229 of NW_006159850.1, read as the reverse complement.
CAGTTTGACCATACTTTAATCTCTAAATTGCAAAAACATTAACATTATTGATTGATCAGACATCAATCCAACAGAAATTTAATTAAATTAGAATGTGTCACCGAGCAGACCTGGCTGCATCACGCATAAATCTCAGGTAATAAGTTGACAGCAGCCATGGATGGCAGCCCTGGGTGAATTTACCCTCCGCCATGTTCTCTTCCTGGGCCGCAGTGGCCCCTGCACATACTTGTGAGAAGGTGCGGGTAAAATGGGGTGAGCTCCTGATTTATGACACCCACGGAGTCCCCAGCAGCCCTGGTGACCAAGAAGTGCCTTCCCTGTGTGATTTACTGCTGCTTTGGCCGGCCAGACAACCCTGGGGGGATGCCCCTGCCTGAGTCCAGCCCTCAGCGAAAGTGCTGACCCATGCTCAGATCTGCTGGGTGAGAGGATTAGCACTGGGGGTGTCCTCACGGCAAATGTGTCCTTTGGAAGAAGCCAAGTCCTCAGAGGGCAGGAGACCTGCTCTTGTTTGGCCTGTCTGCCCGCGCCTCAAGAATGTATTTTGGTGTCAGTGACCGGCTGCACCTGCTGTCCCAGAAACAGGTCTGGAGCGGCCCCAGCATGCTCCAGCCACAGCAAATGTACCCTTAACCTGCTGAGCCCCAGTTCACCCTGCGGGGGAGGGTGTGGGCACTGAGGGGGCAGGCAGAGCATGCTGCAAGTGGACGCATTGGTGATGGGGCCACAATGCCTGAAGAGACCTAAGTTCTTGGGGGTAGGAGAAAGAGGTGGCCCAAGACTGGATAATTCAGGGGCAGAAAGGAAACCAGAGAAGCCAGTACTCCTCAGAGCATTATAAATCACCCAGACTATTCTGGTTCTCAGTCAGAAAGGCTATGTGGAAGGGACCCTGCTAATGGGGATCTCTTGTACTCAGTCCTCCTGCTTTCTTTGATTGCCTCCAATCAATTGCAGCTCACACTTCCTTTTTAATTGCCAGCTTCCATAGGAAGGGTGACGCCCTGTGACAAGCAGATGTTTGGAGAGGCTGCAGGCTATTCTCATGCTAGTAGGCATTTATTCCTCAGCCCTATCATGATGTTTTCTGTTAAAGGGCTAAGCCTTGCTCTAAAGCAGAAGTTGGTAAACTATACTGTAGACTGGCCCACCTTCTATTTTTGTAAATATTTTGTAAAAGTTTTACTAGAACACAGCCTTGCCCATTCATTTATGCATTGTATATGGCTGATTTCATGCTACGATGACAAAGTTGAGTGGTCATGACAGACAGTCACAGTCTGAATTACAAAGGCAAAAAGAGTTAATATTTGTTTCTTTATAGAGGGCATTTTCTGATCCTCAATGAAGCAACAGTGGATGGTCAAGAACATGGGCTCAGGATTCAGGCAGATCTCCTACTTCTTGGCTGTGTGGCCTTAGGCAAGTAAAGATACCTCTCCGAGCTTCAATTTCCTTCCCTGTACGTGGAGATAATTAGAATGTCTACTCCACTGAAAAATTCTGAAGATGAAATGAGTTATGACATGAAAAAATGGTCATTGCAGAGTCAAGGTCTTGTATAGACGGGGTCACGTTTAATCTCATAAGCTCTCTCATGACAGATTCATATTATTCCCATTTTACAGATACAAGTTATCTTACATGCCAAAAATAAATAATGATATGAATATAATATCTCAACCTTACCCAGAAGTGTGGCCTGCTCTTCCTCTCCCCACCCCAGACTCTCAGGCAACATCAGTAAATTTGTAAAGAAAGACATTTCATCACAAGACCAGGACTGACATTTTCCGAGACGTGCTTACATTGGGAATGTAAAGGATGTCCCAATAGATCATGTGAGCAAGGGAGATAGGAACACTGGTTCTGAGGAAGTAGGAACTTCCTCGAAATATCCCTTTCTTTGTCCTCTGAACCCCAACACTTGCCCCGGTTGGATTCTTGCCAAAAGGCACTCCCATCCGCCCTTTCCTGGCAGAACTGGTGGGTGGATGCAGGCCAGGCCATGGTACTGGGCCCCTAGGAGATTCAAGGGCCCAGGGGACCAGAGTTGTAGCTCTGGACATGGCAACTCAGGCCTCCGACTCACTGGGGCTAGAGCAAGGTGTTAAAAAGAGAGGACTGTACGGTATAGCATCAGCCCCAGCACGAGCAGCATGCGTCTCTAGAGGGCAGAGTTCACGTCATCCAACGCAAATACAAATCCTATTACTGAGAGCAACAATGGCCGCATTCACTACCCACTGTCACTACTGCCAGGGAGGGTGTGAAGCACACTTTGTTTCATTCTCTCGGCAATCTAGTGGTACAGGACCAATCATTCTCCATATTTTTCAGCTAAAAAAGTGAGGCATGAAGAGGTTGGATCATTTGCTTCATGTATTATAGGAAAGAGAGGCAGGATTCCTTTATTTGTAGAAGGTTTTCAATACTGTATTTGTTGGGTGACTGGATGAATGGATGGGGCAATGAATGAGTGGATGACACAGGACTGACGCCAGAACTTGTGTGTCTTCCAACTCTGCACCACTGTCTCTTACTCACCTCTATATCCCAAGAACCTGATATAGTAAGGCACTCACATTGTTAAAGTAACTGGGAAACAGCAACAGATTGGAATAAAAAAGACAAAAACAAACAAACAAACATGGTTTCCTCTAAGTGTGTCACCAGCTGGGGAAGACATATCATCCTAATACTGAGATACTTGGAGGTAGTGATGTCTAACTCATAGGGTTACCAGGAGGAACAGAGATGTGGATATATGTGCACGAGAGGTGGGCAGGTGAATACATGGATGGATGGATGGATTGATAAAGTGTGTTAGTCAATGCCTGGAAGAGGTCAGTGGTCAGTAAATGGCAGCTACCACCATTACTATGTTCATTGACATCACGTTCCCTGTAACTCTAATCACTACCATCATTCTTGGCAGCTGTTTGTTGAACAAATTACCGCATAAGGGGCACTTTGCTCCTGTTGGCCTTTCCTACCTGTCCTGCTGACCCCTCTCATGCCTGCCGGGGAGAGGGAGGTGGCAAAAGAAGGATGGTAAGGCGGAAGCAGCTGCTTTCTGTTTCCGGCAGAGCTGCCCTGCCCATCAATCTGCAAACGTTTACTTCCTCTCCCTCATCTTCTAGGTCCTCAGAGATGTCAGGACATTGTGAAGAGCTGGGCAGAATCCTTAACTCCCAATCCTCGGCATTACCGGAGAACTGTTTCCCATGTAGATGGAAACCCTGACGTTTGGTTTGCCCCAACCAGCTGATGAGCAGCCGTGTTAGAAATACAGCATTTCATTCCTTTCTCCCCCACATTTTATTGATTCACAAAATTTCTTTAGTATTGTGTAAGTATTACCTTTCACTGGCTTGACATCCAATGTATTTATGCTTTGGGAACAAATGCCGTATAAAGATATATAATGATTAAATGTGAATTAAAAATAAATTTAAAATAACCTAAAAGAAATAATTAAAAAAAAAGAAATACAGCATTACAGTTGGCCCGTTTTCTTCTTCATTCTTGTTCATTATCAAATTTTCCATGATGGATGCAATTCATGTTTATCGGTAGAGTGGGGAAAAAAACCCTTCCAAATAGAATATGAGCAAAATCATGGACAACTTTGGAGAAATGGCCTTGTTGCACACAGACAATCTCTCCCTCATGCAGGAGACAAAGCATAGCTCCCTAGTTAGGAGAGAACCCAAATGGGTTTCCTTGCTCCTCCCCTACCTCAGTAGGCCTTGGCTTCAGCACGATTCCTCTCTTTTTCCTTCACACTCATATCGCTTGTAAGGAGCAGGCTTACAAGCATCTGGGTCAAGTCTTACAGGAACATTTAGATGACTGAGACCCTCAGCCAGCCTCAAGCAAAGAGGAAGTATGTCACCTGGATGAAGTGATGAACTGTACCAGAGACCCAGAAATTCCACTCCCAAGAATCGACCCAAGAGGAGTGAAAGCACATGTCCACACAAAGGCTTGTGTGTAAATTCATTCACAAAAACATTGCCCTCAGCGGTAAACTGTGGAAATAACCCCACGTCCGTCAACCAGTGAAGGGATAAGCAGCACTTGGAGTGGAGTTCTAGTCCACCATAAAGAGAACGAGATACTGATACATGCTACATCACGGAGCCTCACAAACATACGCTAAAGGAAGAGTCAAACGCAGCGTACGCACTGCATGGTTCCATTTATATAAAATGTCCAGAGAAGGCAAATCTGGAGACAGGAAGGTTAGTAGTTCTTAGGGCTCAGAGGCAGGGCAGACACAGGGAGTGAGGTAATAGGTATGAGGGTTCCTTCTGAGGTGGTAAAAATGTCCTAAAATTAGACTGGGGTGAGGGCTGCACAACTCTAGAAATCCACTGAAATCCACTAAATCCCCCACATGTAAAGGGGTGAATGCTCTGGTATGTATAGGGTACGGGCTCGATAACATCAGAAAGGAAAAAGCACAAAAACCCTGATGCAGAGGAGACACGGAGGGAGGGGGCGTCCACGCCTGTCACAGACACCGAGTCGGTCGGGGGGTGTGCGGGTGTAAACAGAGGCAGGCACGCTCTGTTCTCAGCCAGTATCAACCAGACACACTCCTGCCCTGATGGAGCCGACACACTGGCGAGGACAGACAGGAAGCCGATCAACACGCCAACCACAGGTCACGATGAGGGTTTATAAAGGAAAACACAGCATACGACGAGTACGTCCCTACCTTTGATTTGATCAGTATGCACTGCATGCGTGCTTTGAAAAACCATACTGTCCCCCACAAAGATGCACATGATATAAAGTGAAAGAAACCAGAAATCACAATAAAATAGCAATAAATAAAAAAGGTGGAATAAAGGGATTAAAACTTCGGGGAGCTTGCTATTTTATTGTATTGTATTGCACTGTGTTTAGTTTGCTTAGGGCATGTGTGCTCACACCAGAGAGAGACAGAGAGAGGGAAAGTGAGAAAGCACCCCTCCCAGGGGGACACCACACCATAATCCCTTCTCCATTCTTCTCTGAGATTCTGGGCACACACCCCTCGTGTGTTTTAGAAGTCATCCGGCCCAGGGCTCAAACTGCACAGTTGGTCACGTGAGTCTTAACCTCTGGGAGGTTATTTTTAATAACATATCAGAGAATGTTTTTCTGATAATGTTTTGAGCAGAGATCTGGACAGAGCAATGAGGTACGTCGTGGGGATAGTCAGGAGAGACACATCTCAGGCAGGGCAAAAAGAAAGTGCAAAGGTCTTGAGGCTTAAACATGACTTTTTGGAAAAAACTGCATCTCACAGAGGGAATAACATTGGAGCTGGGCTTTGAAGGGTGAATAGGAGTCCCCCTCACCAAAAGATGGGAAGAAAAGCATCCTCCCAGGCAATTCCCAGAAGCCATCTGTCCCCAGGCTCTTTAAAAGTGCCAGTGGTGGTTAGCAGAGCACCCACCAGCTCACACAGTGCTGAGCAAGCAAGCAAGTGCAGGAAGGGTGAAGAAAAGTATGAATGAGAACCCAGACTGTCACAGGACTGAGAAGGGACAAGGAAGTCTTCCCACTTCAGCACTGAACTAAGAGCCTGCTTCCCTGGACCACAGCTCCTGCCTGTTCCCTGCCATCCTCGCGTGCATGGATGGTATTGTCTACCACTGACTTCCGGACCGGGCACAGGGATTAAAGCCCAGGTCTGTCCTAGGCTGACAGCAAACAGTTACTTGAACATGTTCCCCTCTGAATCCACCTGGGTCCCTTCAGTTTCTTCTCCTTTACTCAAATTCACATGTGAGCTAGAGGTTCCTGTCCATTGATAAAGGAAAGTATGCACACCTTTGCTCCCACCTCTGCACGCACACCTGGCTCCCAGTGGTGGAAAGCACCATCGCAGTGCAGCAGGAAACACTCAGGGACAGCCATGCTTTCTTCATCTCTCTACATGCCCGTGGGATGAGTGGAAGCAGGAGTAGCATGTATTTATGGGGCACATGTGTATTTTTAGTACATGAACACAGTGTATAATGGTCAAAATCAGGGTAATTAGCATATCCATCTTCTGAAACATTTTATCAACAAATACTTTTGTTCCTGCTAGGTGCCAAGCACTATTGTAAACACTAGCAGTGAACTCAGCAATAGAGACTTTGTCCCCATGGATCTTAACATTTATTTAGAAATAGATTTATAATAAAATTAGAAATGCAATAACATTACTAGAATAAGTTTGGAGATTATTCTAATAACAGGAATGTCCCAGGATGCGGAAACCCAAGAACATGTGTGTGTGTGTGTGTATGTGTGTGTGTGTGGGCAGGGGCGAATGGGCAATTCAGACATTTAACATGACAGTAATTATTCTACAAATTTCACTTCTCTAATAATCCAGGGTGAACTCTAGAAGGATGAGCCCCTCTGAGCTCTTACGACGGGAAGGACGGGCTCCCATTGCCTCAGTGGCTCCTAGACTGGTGAGAATGGACAGCATGTGTCCCTTACAGAGCTGAGAAGCCCATAAGGAGGACACATAGCCTTTGCCAACAGCATCAGACAAATAGCAAGGAGAGAGAACACACCTACCAGCCTCGACACCCCCGAGGATTCGGGGCATCCGGACCTCAGCTGCTCCTCTGAGCTCGGACATCATAGAGCAACTTGTGGAAAGGGCACGGGGTGAGTGTGTCTTTATGACATTATTGATTTATTCTCCACCTGCAGTTAAGAACCATGCCCAGACAGACAATAAAAATAAGTACTTAACCGTATCATGAGCTCTGCAGACTGAAATGGATTTTACACTTAAAGATACAGTTGATCTGGGTGAGAGTTGTAATGACATTTTTGAGTTTTAAATGTAAAAAAAAATCAAATATTTGAAAAAAAATTAAATGAGAAATCACCAGTGTTGCTCTTTGTGGGATTATACACATAATGTCTCCAGGCCCAGAGGGCTGGAGGCGACAGTTTGTAAGTAGTCGGTAGGGAAGAATCAACAAGGGTAGTCCGCTTAGTAGAGACGAGCATCCCTATGTCCATGAGAAGAGGGGAAATGAGCAAGAAGGAAGGACAGGAGAGTGGAAGACGGCATAGTGTCTCCCCGAGGGAGAGTGGGAGGGGAAAGAAGGAAATGAGGAGGAAGTCAAGGAGAAGAATGGAAGGGTTGGGAGGGGGGGCTGGAATTATCTGTAGTCCTAAAGTTAGAGCTCAGGGCTACCCCCTCACCAAATCTTTTGAGATGACATAGAAGTAAATAATCCTGCTGGAAACCTTAATACATTTGGATCTACCTCTTGGGGGAAATGACTCCTGCATGTTTATGCTATCACACTTTCTAAAAATGCCTGCTTTCCTTGCTAAGGGCAAAAATTGTGTCTAATGGATTAATATATTTCTATCCCTCATATATATTAGGTGGTGAGAGATGGCTGAGCAACAGCCTCGCTGGCTGGACAGAGATACAAGTGAGTGAAGGGGCGTGTGTGGGCTCAGGCGCACTCTGCAGAGCACAGTGTGTTTATACTTGGGCCCCATGAAAGCCTGATGAGGTTGGGGTAGGGAACGTGGAGAGAGGCTCAGATGAGGAAAGCCCTGGGAATGGCCATGACCCAGACCTGCCTTTTGGAGGCAGAAGGATTCGCTCAATATCAAGAGGTCAAGGTGAGGTTTCCCCTCACCCTCCATTTGAGACATGTCCAGAGCATGTCACCTTATCAGGAGAGATCTGAAAGCAAAGCTGTGTGATTTGCTATCGTCCAGTTCTAACACACCCTCACAATTACAAATGTGTTCCTCGATCCAGCACAGATCAAAACATCTCCCAGGATTCCTAGACACTGTGCTGGCGGCAGAGCCTGCTGCAATGACACCATCTACCCCAGGGGTGAGGCGGTGCACCCAAAGGCCTCTGTGGGAGTCTCTTCTCCACGGCCCAGTGCAGCTCAGCTGTGTCCCTTCTCTATCCCATCATGGCATTTTATGGAGAATGTGTACTTGAAGTTAGGCAAATCAGAGCGAAGCTTATTTTTACTGATTGCCTGCCTTTGGCCAGGGATAATACTAGGTGTCTTAGAATGATGAACTTTTTCTTTAATTAGAAGATACTTAAAAGTAGGTCTGATAGGAAAGAACATGAAGGAAATTTCTGGAGATACGGGAACATTTGAAATGCTTATAAGGTAGGTGCCTCCATATGTCAAAATTGGGCAGCTAAGACTTGTGCATGCCAAGGCATACATGTTTTATCCTAAAATCTGTACAAATGAATAACAATGAAGTGAGGATGAGGAGTGAGGCAAAAATGCCAGAATGGTAATCACTATGTAAGCTACAGGATGAGAATGTGGGGATTTGTCACAATCGTTGCAGGTAAGATTCTCAGATGACCCCTCCCCCACCAGTTACCCACATCCTTGTGTAAACTTTCTTCTCAAGTGTGGATGGTACCAGTGACCGATGGGATGCTATTGCTGTGTTTATGTTACACTACCTGGCAGAGGCAAAAGGATTTTGAAGATGAAATTAATATGAGTTCATCCAAAGGGGGAGTATTTTAGGTGGGCCTGACCTAATCAGGTGGCTTTCCTGGGTTCTGATACTCCAAGCAGCAGAGACTCTAGCTAGCCTTGAAGAAGCAAGCCTCCATGAACTGGCAGAGAATGAACTCTGCTAACCACCACATGAGTTTGGAGAAGGACCTTGAACCTGAGATGAGACTCGCCTTTTCTGAAATCTTGCAAGACCCTGAGCAGAGGAACGAGGGAAACCATGTCCAGTCTTCTAACGCAAGACGCAATGAGATAATATGAGAGTTGTTTTAAGCTGCTAAGTATAGTGTGATTTGTTACACAGCATTAGACAACCAATGCAATGCCTTGTGTTGAAAATGGCCTGTAGTAAAACATTAAATAAGTGTACATAGGCATTTAACAGAGTAAAGTACACAAAGAATGTGAGCCTAGACGTGAATTGGTCTCCCAGTTCTACTCTACTCTGACGCTGTGGTCTTGCCAAATTTACTTGTTCTCTCTGACCCTTGGTTTCTTCATCTTCAAAATGAGAGAAACAAGAGGATTCATGCCAAGGATTTGTGTGTGAGTAAAATGGGAAGACCTGGGTATTCAAACTGCCTACCAGTGTTAGGATAGAATACAGTTACCCTGGAGAGAGGAGTGACAAGATGACAGTGAGTGAGCAGATTTGGAGTTAGATGGCAGAAGGTGGCTGTCACCCATCTCCTGTGTAACCTTAGGCTATGAAGCCCGTCATCCAGGTGCCTTGGTGTCTCCACCGTTGACATTTTTAAAAAATGTGATTTCCTCTATAAGCTCACGTGTGCGGGCCTGAGCAGGGCAGCCTCGCAGTTTCATGTAGCCATCCATGGGCATCCTTAAGGTCTTTTCTGGGCGCCTCATTCTAGAAGGTCAAGTGCCACCCACACCTGCCACAAGCCATAACCCCCACCTCATGGACAGCAGGCCTTTCTGACAAGGCCAGCAGAAGTCCCGGAACACTCCAGGGCAAGAAGGAAACACGGACAGCAGCAACAGTTGAAGGGGCCCCGAGCAGGTACAGCTTTAATTACTTTAATTTGAACTTGGCAATGGCGAGAGCTGTCAACGACACTCCTCTTCTTGGGAAAAAGGTGCCAGGGATCATTTTAATGATCACGAGGCCCTCTGGTGTGTGCTGCAGCTGAAAGATGCCACTTCAAGAGCCGTAGGACCTGGGAGTGTGAGTTTGGGGAAGGGTATAGAATGGCTGGACACAGAAATGGAAATGTCATTCTGTCACCCAGCAGGATGGGACGGGCATGATCACATTTGCACAGTGAGGGAGCACAGCCTTTGTGAACCTGACTCTCCTCAGAAGAAAATGTCATTGGTCCCTCTTCTCTTCCAGCATGAGGAAACTGCCTTGAACGCCTGTGCTCATGACAAGAGAGGAGAACATTTGCCAAGTTCCTACCACACGGCAAGCATGGTCACAGCTGCTCTGTGTGTATCTGGCTCTTTAGTATTCCTTAAATTCCTGTGGCTGGTTTTCTTTTTCTTCTACCCTGGTCTTCTCTTCCCTGTAAACTATCTCTTAATTTGCATTGTATTTATTATCTGAGTTTTTGCAAGCTGCCTGAAATTCATTGCGGAATGAAGTGACTTATTAAAAGAAATAAGCAAATACTCAGAGCTAGGTATTGGTAACTCTCTTTTATTAAAAAACAAAAACAAGACAAAACAAAACCAAGAAACAAAAAAAAGCTAAAGCTTAGAGTATAACTTTCTCAAGTCTTTGGGATGACTGAGTATGAAAGTTCAGGCTTCGTCAGAACTTCCGAGCCTACTTTCCAGCTCTCTTACATGACATGGTAATAGCCAATATTAATCGTGGTTAGCCTTGACTGAGAACATCACTTGCTTGCACGGTACTGTGTATAAGCTTAACAACAAGCTTGCAAAGAAAGTTTTTTTTTTTTAAAGAATTATATATTTAATTTGATTTATTCATTTATTTTAATTTGACCAAAGAGAGAGAGACACACACACAGAGCCAGGTGTCGGGGGGAGGGGGGAGTGAGAAAGCAAGCATGGATGGTTGGCCACGAGCGAGTGTCCAGTACCTTAACCACCATGCCACCTGCTGGTCCTGTTTTGTTTGTTTGTTTGTTTGTTTGTTTGCTTGTTTTTTTAATGAGAAAATGAGGCAAAATCTAAGGAAGCTTAGAAAGCTCAAGATCATAGTCCAAGAGTGGTAGGACTAGAACTTGTGAGCAGTTTCTTTTTCCTTAGCCTGCACTCAGATACAGCTATGGCGTTGCATTACAGAGCAGCAAAATCAACACTGTTGGCAATACCACATCGGTGAGTCTACATGTGGCCCAGTGAGGCCCTTCCCAGCCTTCATTTAGCTTCGTTAGTGATTGACTTGTGAAGTGTACCAGCCCGGAGTATCGCCCTGTGTGTTATCCCAGCACACCTGTGTATCACCTTTATGTGCCATTCTAGTGTTCCACCATAGTGTGCCTGTATCTACTGCAGTGGTATCTCCCTGTGACTCTGACCCTCTTAGGGTTTTGTTCTAGTGTACCTGGGCTCTGTTTCTGTGTACTGGAGCACCATCCCAGTGTTCTTTCCCAGTATAGCTACTTCTCTTCCCAACATACCTGTGCATCATTATAGTGTACCTGTACACCATCCCAGCCTAGCTGTACACCATCCTACTGTACCTGGGTACCATCCCAGCCTACCTGTACACCATCCTAGTGTACCTACCTGTGTACCATTCCAGGCTACCTGTACACCATCTCAGCCTACCTGCACATCATCCTAGTGTACCTTTACACCATCCCAGTGCACCTGCACGCCATCCTGGTGTTCCCATATACCATCCTGGTGTACCTGTACATCATCCTAGTGTACCTGCGTGCCATCCCAGTGTACCTGCACGCCATCCTGGTGTTCCTATATGCCATCCTGGTGTACCTGTACATCATCCTAGTGTACCTGTATGCCATCCTGATGTTCCCATATACCATCCTGGTATACCTGAACATCATCCTAGTGTACCTGCATGCCATCCTAGTATACTTGCACGCCATCCTGGTGTACCTGTATACCATCCCAGAACATTCGCATGTCATTCTAGTGTGCTCATATACCATCCTATGTGCTCGTGTGCCTTTGCAGAGTGCCGCATCCTTCTGTTCTACTTAAAAGTACTATGTTCCAGCCGCATGTGGATTCCATCAAGTCAATAATCATAATTATTTTGCTGAACATGTGCTACATAGACAAGTGAATTATTTACTACGAATGTGTGACTAAGCATTGGTTTTAAGACCTGCCTTGACACTCTAGCTCATCTCTGCGGCTCTGTACTTGGATGGAATTTGCCAGGGAGGGGCCATGGTTACAGGCTTCAATAGCTGTACTTGCAAGGGATCAACTCCCTGCTGACAGTGGGAATCCTCTGTCTCTCCCAAGAGCCAAGCCAACTGGCCCGAATCTGAGAGGGAAGCTGGTTGCACAGATCATGGTACTAAGTATTTGAAAACAGCCTACCCTGTACCTGGCAGGATTTGGTATTTCCTCTGCAGCAGAAAAAGGAAGGACAGAGGCTGCTAAGAGCTAAGGTCTGTGCTGGTACTATGAATCAATGATGTCATTCTGCAGCCTTTTGGTATTGTTGAACTAATTCCGAAAGCTAAAGATGAGAAAACCAATGGTCAGAGAAATAAATTATCACCTCAGATCACAGGGCTAATACGTATTAGATCCAGGACCTAGGTCTTTACGGCTTAAATGCCCACCATCCTGCAGGTTTTCAGTGGTCAACCGATTAGGAGATTAGCTATTGGTTAAACAGGGTGCTGGCATTCCTTTTTTCATTTGGAGGATTTCACAGAGCCCATTCTACTCTCTCCCTCTGGTCAGGTTCCAAGGTTTCAGATTAATAGTGTCTTCTTGGCCTGTCCCCAAATACACCTTGACTACAATGCTTGGTCTGTCTGGGATAACACAGCTAAGAACCTGTATGTCACCTATGGTAAACTCATGAGTATCCACATGCTGGAGCTAGTCTGTTCAAATCTCGCACGACGCAGAAGGGATTGCTCAAATTCCCCAATTAGTAACATGTTGTCGGTTTCAATTCTTTTCCAGGTGAAATTGGGCAGGCAGAATTCTCAGCAGAGGTAAAAGACAATTTTTTCATTCTTTTACAAAATACATTTTTAATTGGTTTGGATTTTAAAATTAAAAAAATAAAAAAGCCAGCTCCAAGCACAAACTGGTATGACCCAGATTGGAATGGGCAGGAGATGGAGAGAGGAAGGGGAAAGGGTCATCCTCTAAGCCAGGGGTCAAGAGTACACACATAATTATGCAGGAAAAAAGGTACCCAAAGACCCATAGGGCTGGACTTCCCAGCATGCAGGTGGTATGCTGTATTTTGTACCTGGCATCCGGATGTTCTCTCTGTTTTTACTATGGGGAGAGAGGAGGAGGGTTGGAAGTGGAGGTAGGCCTATTTGGAGTGGGATCAGAAACCAAGAATGGAGTTGGAATTATACAAGGCTGGCCTGGAGCTTTGGGATCAGGGTACCATGAACCAAAGGTTATGTCTCAGCCAAGGGTGGACATGGAAGGTGGGTATAACAGAGGCCATGAGTGCTCACCAACCCCACTTCCTGTTCTTCTAGCAAGCATCTAGGCTACATTTCCCAGCATCCTTGGAAGTACAGATTGGACCAGGTGACTTGATTCTGATTAATAGAATTTAAGTGAAGTAAATGATTTTATTTCCAGTCTCAGTTGTAAATGTTTGGAGAAGGATAGCAAGAGAACAAATAGAGAGGCATGACATTAGTGGGATACAGATATGGCTTATTACCTATTGATGATGACATGTATAGTATTCTCAACTGGACTGGTTTGAGAAGTATTTCATGTTGGGTAAAATCTTTTTACAAGCAAAATGATAAATAGCAATTGAATGTTTAAAAAATAATTGGCATAATAATCTGAAAAAAATGAAAAGCTATTGGATGATGATGATGGGCATTTTAATGTCTTTGTATTGACTTATATGCAAGGTATTCCTTCTAGAAAAATAAATGTAATACACTGTAAAGTTATAAGCAATTCAACGTAATATAAGCAAGATTATGATAATCATAAATTAAAAAATAAATTAATCATTAATTAAAAAATAAAGAAAAAATTTCCCACTTGATCCTTTTCCTTTTTTTTTTTTCCTCCATCTGATAGCTAAATAGAGAGAAGGGCGGGGATGGGGATCTAGGAAAATGCCCAAGTCACGGTCTAAAGTCACCGAACCAACCTTTGAAGGAGATCCAGCCCGCCAGGCGCACCTTCACTGAATGTTATTTGCACAAAAATTGTATTTTTTTGTGCATTGATTTAAAAAAAAAAAGTTTATAAGCAAGATGAGAACCCACAAGATAGTATACTGAGAGCAAGAACCGAGTTGGGGAGGTTTAGGGTCTTTAACAAGTAAGTCAAGTCGCAGTGGAAGGATTCAAAGGACAAACCAGGTAAGAGCCCCAAAGCAAGCATAGAAGAAAGAGCATTTCCGGGGTGCCAGGCATAGCTGTGGGAATGAGGAGGATCTGTAAGAAATGAAGCCAATGCAAATCCTGAGTATTATCTTTGTTACAATGTCTGATTCCACCACCTGCTTCCCCCTTTTCTCTTCATTGTCCTTGTGATCATCACCCCAGGTCCTGAGCTGCTTCTATTTGTCAGGTCTGGTGCTAAGCACTTTCCATGGTTTATTTCACTCATTCCTCACATTAACTCTCTGGAAAAGGCACTGCTACTATCCCATTTCACAGACAGGAAAAGCTAGTCTGAGAGTAAGCTCGTGACTTGCCCAGTCAACAGGTCACAAACTCTGCCTAGACTGACTCTAGAGCCTGGCTCCTCACTGCTGTGAATCTTTCCCCATCTCAGTACTCCCTCCCCAGATTTTACCTTTCCCTGTCCCTAACAATGCCATCTAGCCACCTTTCCTCCATTTCTCCATCCACTATTGTTTCATCCATTCATCCATCATCTTCTCACTCATCCACTTATTATTCATTGGGTACCCATTTATGACTAAACATATGCTGGGCTCCTTCTGCATTGCAGAGCCCACGCTAGCCCTGGCACTGAGTAGTGAGCCACCTTGAGAAGCACCTATGTGGGAGGGAGAGACAGTCACAGAAAGGCACCCCTCCCTAGCACATGAGAAGGCCACCATTGGAGCAAGGCATGGCCACACAGTCTTTGGAAACATGGCTCTGACATAAGACTGGCGGTCAGCCTGGTGCCACAGAGAAATATAGGAGAAACTTCTGGGCCATGAGACTGGGTCTAGGGAAGACCATGAAAAAAAAAAAAAAAAGAAATTTGGAAGTGTTTGTAAATGCAGGAGGCTGGACAGGTGGACAAGATCCTCATGAAAGAGATGCAGCTGACTTCAGTTTTGAGCGGGATGCATCCTAGTTGCTAACAGCCCATCCTCCCAATAAGGGGAGACCACAGTCATATGAGTTTCATTTCCCTCAGAAACGTTCTTGGCATTTTCCTTCTTCTCTTTCTTCCCTCCCTCTGGGGGTTCGTTTCCTCCTGTAGGGGAAGTGCAGTATGCAAAGCGTTGGCACCTCTCCAAAGTTCCAGGAGCCAGACTGCTGCCTTCTGCCCCTAACTTAAAATCTGTGAGGATGGAGAGATAGGAAAATCTGCAACCCGGTCTCTTAGAAAGCCTGAGCTGGCTGCCGGATGCCAAGTGATGCTATCAATTGATTAAAACACAGCCTGCCAGCCTCCTGCTTGATAAGTGGGAGCACAACCCGACAGGGAAGTCTCCAGTCCATTACAGAATGAGGGGCTCATTGCCTCCATCGCCACCTGCCCCTTCTCACACGTCGTCACGTTTCTGTGCTCATTTCCACATGACACTGAGGCACAGAGCATGCTCACAGCATGGCCCTGTCCTGGGATGGGGTGACAGCAGCATGAGGTAACCCCAGGCTGCCAGGACCCCGCTGGGCAGGGCTCCTCTCACCATGCACTGGGCAAAGGCATGCTGACTTCTCCCCAAGGATGCCAGGGCCAGTAAGGGGGGCATAATTCTCTCCTTTCTTCCTTCTATCTTCCCTTGCATCAATACAAGTGCATCAGGTTCTCCCTGCAATGCAGGCCCTGGGGGAGGAAATAGGGATACGATGGCAGAGGATGGACAGGACAGGATAGGGATGGAAAGGAATGAGGATAGAAAACAGAAGTAAAGGGGAAGGACAGAGTCGCCATCCACACTGTCCTGGAGCATCCACTGGTGGGGAACAACATTCGATTCATATGAAGTGCTGAGGAAGGTGTGTGGCCTCTGCATTATGAGAGCCTGGAATAGGCAGGGTCGAGTGGGCCATGCAGCTTCTCAGAGGAAATGACCTCTGAGAGTGAAAAGTGGTGTTTTCTCTGCCCTACTGGCAGTAATGGCAGATGCAAAGAACGTGCTAGAAGAGCCCTTAATTCAGAGACAGTCAGTTTAGCTGACATGGAGAAAGAGGGGCAGAACTTGGCAGGAGTTGAGGCCAGATAGCTGGGAGGTCTTGGGAACTCTTAAAAAGTCAGATCTCTATCCCAAGAGCAACATCACCATCTTCACAAACACCAGCCATGCTAGGGTAGAAGAGGCATGTTGGGTCCTGGAGAAGTGGGGCGTGAGGTAGGGTGCACTAGGGACCAGGTCTTCCCCTTGGTAGTTTCCTTTCTCCCCACTATCTCACTTACAGCCCAGACCCCTTGTTGGGATCTGTTGTCCCCATCCTCCCACCCAGGGGACTGCGAGGTCCAGTGTCAAGAGACCTGCCCACAGCTACTCACCAAGCAAATAGCAGAGCCAAGGCAAAACTCCATATGGCCTGAGACCAAGTGAACCCCCTCCTCACAGGCGATGGGGGCCACGATGGGGAGAGGCTCACTCCTGGTCATTTGCTCCTGCAGCCACTTTCTGTCCACTTCTGGCCTCTTCCCTTTCCCTAACCAGGAACCCCTCACTCAAGGGGCCCAGACTCCCCATGACTGAGGAAGGAGCAACCGTGGATATCTGGGAATGGGCTGAGTGGTGACTCAGTCCTTCTGGCCACACAGTCGTCCACTGGGTACTTACTGGGCCAAGTCCTGCCCTAGGGTCCAGCAGACTCTCTGTCACAGTGCTTGGTTCCTGCTGCAGGTTGGGAAGATGCCTCCCTTGGAAAATGCATAGGACATATCTCAGGTGAAGCTGGACCAGGGGTTTGTGACAAATGTGGAGATGCAACACCACTGGTTGCTCCAGCTCTGGGCTAAGTTTTCCACAGAGTGTCCAGTCTGGGAATTATTTATACAGACCCCTTTGGGACAACACTACATTTCCAAAGCAAATGGAGCTGGTAGATAGGGAAAAGGGTGTGCATGTGTGTGTGTGCTTGTGTGTGCATGCATTTTTATAAAAACTATTTAACCAGAGAAAGATCCCAGAGGTCTGCCTTAGCAGAGGCCACATGGATGGTCTACTAGGGGACTTTGAAAATAAATGGAATTAAATGATGAGTTTATTTTGGTGCAAAATTTTTTGAAACCCCATGCATTGTTCTTTCATAATATGTACTTTCTGCAAACTTTTTGAAGCCCTCACATAGGCAAGCAGGATTTAGAATAAGGCTTACCTGGACTTGCACCTTGAATCTGCTGTTAAAATCTCCATGACCCTGGATAAGCTGCTCAGCTTTCCCAAGCCTTGATTATTATACATAAAATGAGTTTCATTGGACGGCCCCATAGCACAGTAGTTAAATGCTATGGGGAGGAATTTGGATCCCACACAGCCAACCAGGGCTTGAATCCCAGTGCTGGCAGCTTGAAAAACACGCTGGCTACCTGAGTGTCTAACTAGGATCCTGACAGGATGGAGAATCGGAGGAAAAAGGATTATTGAATGACCAGAGACCCTGAAGTGGGTTCTTTCTCTCTCTCTGTTTCTATCTCATGATCACGCATACACCTTCTGGCATTTGGGAAAAAAATGAAATATATGTGTATATATATATATATATACATATACATATGTGTATATATATATATATGCAAATACACACACATATATATACACACACACTCACACACACACACACACACACACACACATATGTATATATTGGTTTCATACTTCTTTGCCTTATAAGACTTTATGAAAATTGACTTGATATGAGAGTTTAGCATGAAGCCTGGTGTACAGCAGACACATGGTAAAAGCCAGTTTCCTCCTGGATCAATGATGTCTTCAAAACCCTGTTTAAACCCCCCACCTTAGCCACGTGCTAACTTTCTTACCCTGAGCAAGTGTTGTCACCTCTCTATTGCTTAGTTTCTTCTCTGGTGAACAGAAGTAAGAACACCTACCTTCAGGATTGCTTGAGGAGTAATTAAGTTAATGCATTTCCAGTGCTAGGTCACAGAATGGCATCTTTGTCCCTCACAAGTTAATATTGTATTTTATGACTAGGCGTTTTGGTTTGTTTACTTATTTGGCTGTTTGTTTTTTTAACACAGATGATCTGATTCTCCAAATAGACTCAACGCTCCTTAAGGACCAGAGCTGAAATGCCTTATTCTAGAATCTCTTAGAGCCTAGCACACACTGCAAGTGCTTTAAACAGGGGCTGACTCTACACTGACTTGAGCTGAATTCAGTCTATGAGCACAAGCTGACAATCCGAGACAACAAAGCTTTGAAAGAAGAAAGCTTTCTGAATGTTTTTAATCCCTCTGAAAAATTTTCAGATCAGGTGATTTAAAAGCCCCATTTAACTTGCAATGTGTCTTCCCTGAGAAGAAAGATCTGTCGAGTCCCTCCTGAGCCCTGCCTGCTCTCCAAAGGACTTAATACAACTAAAAGCAGCACACAGACTTCGTGTCTGGCCAACAGAAGTAAGCTGAAAATGGTCCATAGGCGGCCAGCGGCTGGCAAAGAGCACATGAATGAATTAGCAAATTAGCAGAAACAGCTTCTGCTGAAAAACTAATAAAACATCCATCTGATAATGGGATAGATGCTTAACTGATGAAATACTGTGGGAGTCTTGCAGACAGAATCTGGACCACTGTGGAAAATGGGGAGGAATTTTGGAAGCACTTATTGATTACTCGAACACACATCACAGAGAAAAGAAAAGGTCAAAAGAGATAATAAACCCTGATTAGAGAGTGTCTCGCATGACTCTCTGATAACTATCGCTTCCCTGCTCACCCCTGACCTTCCCCTGCAGCTCAGGGGGCCCCTCGTTCCATTTTGGGTTCATTGCTCTTGATTTTCAGCAGTGCAAGGATGAGCAAAAGAGGTATTTCTGGCTCCTGTATTATTCAAAGTAATTAGTTGCAGCGTAAGAAAAGCTCAGTTTATATGACATGAATGAAGCAAACTTTTCTAAAATGGCTATTTCCCTTCATCTTTTGAAAGAGTTGTGAAGGTGACCCTATATTTTCCCCTGATTGCTTAAATACTTTTTGAAAAATCTCAGGACGATCTGAGCGAATACAGATGTAGGCCGTGTGCCTTTCAGAACAAAAACATAAACATGAACATCTTTTACCCCAAGACTGACTTTATTTCTGCTGCCTCTCATGATTTAGTCTATCGGAAACATACACTCTGTGAGACAGAAGGTTTCTCCAGTGTAAGACAGTTCTATGGACAAAGAGGCATGGCAAATGCTCATTCAACTGAGTTAAAAAGCTATTTTTTTATAGCAGGACTTATCAGTGCATTGACTGTACTAATTAATAATGAGCATTATTAATTTCTAAGATGGAGATAGAGCATGAAATACTTCTCACATTCATTTGGCCACCGGTATCCTCAGCACTACGTTTAGAAGAATCACTAACTATCCTAAAACAAACAAATCCTGGGACTACTCACCCTGGGTGGGCCAGAGCAGCACATGTGAAGGACCAGCTATATCACAGGTCAATGCTTGTAGCTGCTACAAGATCATCTGACTTTGAGGGACCCCCTCCACCACCCACAAAGTGTATTTTGAATAGACCAGTTAGCATATTTTAAGCAGTTCATCCTAAATATGCTACCCAGATTTGGGGTCAATTAATTCAGTGGTCTTACTTGAGCTGAGTTGGGGAAGAGGCTGAGGAGGTTTTTTGTTTTGCAAGGAGCATCTCTTAAAGTCACTCCCAAAACATTGTTTCATATACTTTCACTAGGCCTTTTAGCTAGGGGCCATTTAGTTATAGAACCTTCAACTTTCAATGCCAAAAAGACATCTAATGACTTCACGAAAGAAGTAACACACCATGTGTGACTCCACTTACAGGAAGTTTAATATCTGGCAAATCTCATGCAATGATAGGAGTCAGAACAATGGTTATGGGGGGAGAGGAGGTCTCCACTGGAGAGGGCCAGAGGGAACCCTTGGGTGCTGGAAATAGTCTCCATTTTCATCCCAGTGGTAGGTGCATGGGTATATGTGTCCATGAAAATTTGAAGAGCTGTGTGTACTGCATGCTTGGGGCTGAGCAGTAAATACAGAGGTAAAATGTGAGGCCCAGCAAGGCAGATCCATGTGGAAAGGCTCTAGGTTCGTGTCTGCAAGAACAGTACACAGGGTGCAGGCGTGGCCATGATCCAGGGCAAGTCGAAGCCGGGTGCTGATTGCAGTATGAAGACTTTGTTAAAGGAACTGTTTCTCTCCTTTTCTGAATGAATAAATGAGTAGACTTGTTTAAGAATTGAAAAAAAGAATTGTGTATTTACCTGCACTGTTTAACTTCGATTAATAGATAGATTTAAAATAGCTGGAGTGACTGAAAGGTGTCCTTTCCCCTCTTTGGGACTACTCTGAAATTTTTTTTAATGAAAGAAAAGAACAAGAGAATGTCCTTTTATCTATTTGGATCTACTCCAGAGAGATTCTTCTCAATACACCCTTGGGGTGAAAATTCAATTTTTTTACTCAAAATGCAAAAGGTTAACGTGAAGGGAAGGGAGAGAAAAAGATGGTTCGCTGTCTAAGAAACCTAATGGCTCTTAGACTAGGGAGAGTGAATCTGTGACCAAGACTCTGGGAGGCTCTCGAGCACCTCAAGTCCCTGGGAACTCCGTAGGCTCCAAGAAGCCCTCCCCCTGTTCCCGATGGTAAATAGCTCTGCGTTCATCTTTGCATATGGATGAACCTTTCCAGCCTGCATTTTCAATGAGAATCTTTCCGCATAGGGGATAAGGGCCCTCTGCTCACAACGCCCGGATCGAGAAGATACAAGGAAATTAGACAGCCTGTCAATCCATTTATCCGAGAGGGATGTGGTTAACAAATCAGTGGGAGAAGTATTTGCATGGAGAACGGGAAAAGTAGAAGTCTCAAGACTTAGCAAGTCTGCCCCTGGAGACCCAGCGTGGCACACTGGTGTGCCTGGCACTACCATCCTCACCTCCCAGCTTGCCCATTCTCACTCAGAAGAGCAGACGGAGGGAGAGCTGGGATCAGTTTTCACTCTGCTGCTTGCCAGCCAGTCAGGGAACCACTTAGGAACTTGCGTCTTCTCAGAGTTAATGAAGAAAATGAAACCTGCCATAGGGCTGTCAGGAGACTCATCTGCAGAAGATACCATGCACTGGGCATCCAGAAATACTAGGTCCTCTTCCCTTCCTCCCTTCTGCTTTGGGTGCAGTAGGAAGACAGGCTTCGGGATGAGAGTGCTTGGGATTGGAGCTTGGTTCTGCCACCCAGTATCTGGGTGACTGGACAGTTCTGGAACTCTGGGATCCCCTGTGTACATGGGAGGCTATAACATCATACCACACTTAACTCCTAGGTTTACCACAGGATTACATTCACAATGTCAGGAACAGGATGGACACGGTATCTGGAACACAGACTGGGCTCTTTCCATGGTAGGCTGCTAGTATTATTATATTATTAATATTATCTACATTATTAGATAGACAGATTGAATGAGCCAGTCTTTGAATGAGGCAGCTTTCAAGGGGAGAAGTCATCACAGCTACTTCTGAGTTAAGCCTGTGTTTTGTTCTGGCCGAGGTACTATTGGGTTGTGCAATGCGGGAAACAGTCCTTCCACCCTTCATTCTGCATCCTATTGAGAGGACCAATATTCCTTCAGACATCACAGGAGAGGTTACTGGGTCATCCCCTGGCAAAGTTAAGGTAGGGTCATCTCTCTAGACCTTGCTGCTGTGGCCCTGTTGGTTTTCTAAGGCAGAGAACATAGTGCCATGACATCTCAGGGAAGGATGAGCTACCTCAAACCACTCAACTTCATTCACTTTTTAAATATTTATTTATTTAATTCCATTCTTTGCTATTATTTTTTAATTTGACCCAAGAGAGACAGAGAGAGAGAAAGGGAAAGTAAGGAAGCAAGCCGCCAGGTCCAGGACTCCAACCGTGGTCTGCCATGTGGGAATACAATGCCTCTAACCACCACACCACCTGCCAGCCCCTCAGCTTTGTCTTTCATGCCTGAAACTAGAGTAGCATTGGCAGCTATTTAGAATCATCCATGGATCCAACCATCCAGCCATCTATCCATTCATTTACCTGTCTATCTTATCTGTCCACTCATCCATCTATCCATCCATCCATCTATCTATCTATCCATCCATCTAACCATCTATTTATCTATTCTTCCACCCACCTATCTATCCATTTATCCACTTACCCATCCATCCATCTACCCATCCCATGTGTACTGAATATGAGTTTTACATCTGTTTCTGTGATGAGAACTGGGGATAGAAAGTTGAGTAAAGGGAGAAGCTTCCTCAGGAAGGGAATTCACAGAGAAAGTGTAGGTACACAATCCCACTGTATGAGAGAAGGACAATGACAGAGGGATGAACTATCCTGTTGAAGAACAAAAGTACCTAATCCAGTCTAAGTGATCAGGGGAGGCTCCTCAGAAGAGAAATCATCTTCTGGGAATCAGCAGTTAGCGTAATGGCTATGTCGCTGGACTCTCACGTAGTCAACCGCAGTTCGCGTCCCAGACCCGGTGGCTTAGAACTCACGCTGGGCGCGTGGGCATGCGTGCGTGCCCAAGATCCCTAGAGGAGAATGGAGGAGAAGGGATTGTGGCGTGACCCTGGGGGGTGATTTCTCGCTTTCTGTCTCTATGTCTCTCTCCGTCTGTCTGGCGAGCACACGCGCTCTATAGTGAAAAAAACCTCCCAGAAAAAAAGAAAAAAAAAGAAGATAAATCATCTTCTTAGACTTAAAGGGGTGAGGAGGATGGGCTGGCAGGTGGCATGGCGGTTAAGAGCACTGAGCACTGGACTCCCACATGGACGACCTTGGTTTGAGTCCCAGACCTGGCGGCTTGCCTTCTCTCTCTCTTTCTCTCTCTCTTCCCCTCTCTCTCTGGTCAAATAAAATAAATAAATAAATAAAGTTAAATAAAATAATTCTTAAAAACAAACAACAAAAGAGGTGAGGAGGATGACCCAGATGGAAGAGCCAGAGTGGCCACTGGGATGGCAGTGAGAAGCCTAGTGTTAAACTCCTTTGTGGAGTGAAAGATGAGAGTAGGAAGGAAGGCAGAGGGCCAGGGTGTGGTATAGAAGGCTTTCTGTGTCCTCTAAGAGCTTTGTGCTTGGGGTCAGCAGATGGCATATTGGTTACATCACTGAACTCACACATGGCCAACTGTAGTTCAAGTGCTGGACCCAGTGGCTTCAAACTCATACCAGGTGTGTGTGTGTGTGTGTGTGTGTGTGTGTGTGTGTGTGTGTATGTGTGTGTGCCCAAGATCCTGGGAGGAGGATGGAGGAGAAGGGACTTTGGTGTGGTGATCCCCCCGAAGGGTGATTTCTCACTTTCTGTTTGTTTGTCTCTCTGGCCAGCACACACGCCCTATAGGAAAAAAAAAAAAAGAACTTTTTGCTTTACTCTGAAGGAGATGGAGAGCCAGGTAAGTGGGGTCTGTGTCAGAGGCACCCTGGGCAGGTTAGAGACAAGGGGTTCTGCAATGGCCGTAGTCCAAACAGTGAGGACGAACCTGAAAGAGGTAAGGCAGAAGTAGAAGGGAAAATTTAGCAAGCGTGAAAGCCAGTATCTTACAGGGGTCCAGCTAGGCAGAAACATTCGCACATCCTCGAGGGAGAGGTGAGTTGGCTCTGAACACGGTGTGACCAAGAGTCTGCACCTGTGTGTGGCAAAGTAGAGATGCCCAGGAAGAGATCCAAAGCAGATGAAAGTCTGGGATGGCTCGGCAGCAAAGCAGTGACATGCTGCTTGGTGACACTGGATCCATAAGAAAGACCGAAGGTGCACTGTCCTGGTTGAGTGGTACACATGAGGGGCATGCACCCATGATCCTGACCAGCTGGGAAGGCGGGGGCCAGGGGGCCAGGAAGATCCCAACCTGAGACCCTGTTGAAAGTGCCTGTCTCTCTCACTGTCATGAAAATAAGAAATAAATAAACAAGACTCTTTAAAAGAGCATGTATAAGTCAAGGAAGTAGATGAGGCTGCTCAGAATTGAAAGATGCAAGGGGCAAGGGCCAAGAAGGAGCCACTGGTCACTCAAACATTACATGGCAGTGATTCTGCCAGTGACCTGCCTGAACTGCTGCACGCCTTTCAACTAACTTGGACACAAATGCAGCTGGAAATCTCCCTGCATCTTGGCTGAATAGCCAGCCATTCAAAAAGCAGAAATAAAGACACTACCCCAGAGACCAGGCTTCATCAAAACGTTCTGTACCTGAGGAAACCCAAGACCTATGTGGGCTGGACTAGCATCCCACGGAGCTGCTGGAGAGGGAATTCCTCATTCCTCCGCCTGAAAGCACTTGCCGAGCTTTAAGAGTCTCTGGTTTTAATTAGATAAATAAATGATGAGACACTCATCTCATGCAACTCACTGCAGCCATTACAAAGACTGAGACAGACCTATGTGTGCTGACATGAACAGCTATCTCAGAATATGGGTAAGTGAATATAAAAATAGGTGTGTGCACACACACACACGCACAGACACATGTACTAATACGTTGTAAGACTTGGGAGGTACACATGCCAAACTGTTGGGGAGATGGGGAAGGGTTACAAAATACTTTCACTTTCAGGACCAGCAGTTAGCGTAATGGCTATGTCGCTGGACTCCCATGTAACCGAAAGGGGTTCGCGCCCCGGACCTGATGGCTTAAAACTCATGCCGGGCGTGTGTGCGTGCGTGCCCAAGATCCTGTGAGGAGAACAGAGGAGAAGGGATTGTGGCGTGGCCATACCCCCTGGGGGGTGATTTCTCGCTTTCTATCTCTCTGTCTCTCTCTGCCTGTCTGGCAAGCGCACACGCCCTATAGCAAAAACCTCTCCAAAACAAACAAACAAAAAAACAACTTTCACTTTCTGAGTTGCATGCCTCAGGATACACAGATACGTATTTGTTTCACAAGGAGAACAGAAACGTGATGATAAAGTATAGAAGGGGACAGAATTCTGTGACCAGGCTGTCATGGGTGTGGGTGCCCTAGGCTTTGTGGGAGGAGTGAGATGGTGAAGCAGGAGCAGAAAGGTAGTTTTCTGAGGATGTTTGATCACATTGTCAAACGAAGAGTCCACATGGTGACAAGAAAGGGAACTACGAGGTGCAAGGTGGAGAGATCATATTAAGAACCAGAGAAAATGGTGACGAGAATCCCTAAAAGGAAACATACTACACAGAGTCCAAACTCAGAGGGGAGAGAAAGGAAAGAGAAGGTGAGCTGGGAGGGCGAGGTAGATTGAGACCCTCCTCCCCCTCCCCCAGCCTGAGAGTCTATGGGGCTGGCTAAGAACCTTCAGGGTAGGCCGACACCTCACAGCAGCTCTGGGGATGCCAGGAAGGCACAGCTAGGGTCACAAATGGGGTGAACATCCAGTGAACAGGCAGTGAGAGGAACCCAGTGATTGGGACGCAGTAGCTGGCTTGTGAAATTAACCAGAACATGGCTGAGACAGACCCTCGGTCTGCCAAACAAACACGTGAGCAATCTTTCCCCGTGGGGTGTGATCGCATCACAGTGCAGCTTGTGTGGGAGACCGAGAAACAACAGAGAGCCTGCCTTACAGCCCCACATCCCAATCAATTCTGGAGGTGTCATAGCATCGCCCCATTTACCCCTCATGAAATCAATCACCGGCATCCCACATAGAACCTCAGTTTCCAGCCACTGGCAGCCCCTACCTCCCAGCCGGCTGTAATTGAGCCTGGATTTGCATGCACTGCTGCAATGCACAGAACGCCCGACAACTAACACTAACAAAATAAAAAATGTTCTGCTCTGGAGGAGTAAATTAGGCTGGCTGATGAACAATTTTTCTTAAGAGGATTTGCTTACCTAAACCAATAAACCAAGCCCTGAAAAGTCTCATCCTATCAGGCAGATACCTGCTTGAAGAAGCTTTGGGATAGAGCTGGCTACAGAGATAGGAAATAGGTGATTGAGAATCTCTTCCTGCTAAAGAAATGGAGGAAAAGGGAATTTGAGTGAGAAGCCTTTGGGCCTAATCTGGTAGGAGGGCGGCCCCTCCCCATAGGCAGCCCTTCACAAGGAGCCTGCCCTGCCTCCTCTGCCCACCACCTCCTTCTTTCTCCCAGTCTGCAACCAAAAATAAAGGCCAAAGAGGCCTCCACTTCAGTGATTAATTAATTAATTAGCAGCCAAACTTGGAGTAGGTTCCTACAGGCTTCCTGACGGAAGCACCCCAAATCCAAGATATAATTAATATAAAAAATAATAATTCAAATCTCAGACCACAGCGCAAGGATTTTTTGTGTGAATAAAAAGAGCCAATGTGAAAATAAATCAGAATCCCTATGAAACACAGTGGGTACAGGCTTGAGCTTCGAGGACTGGGTGCCTCACAGCCTGCTCAAGTCAGCCCAGCCCCAGGGGCCTTCTGTGACCACACCAACCACACCTGAGCAGTGTAGACCCAGAGGCACTGACGGAGATTCAAAACCTGCTTAGGATCCAGATGAGCTTGAGGCAAGTGAGGCCTTTACCCTGAGTGCAAAATTTAAGGAAGAACCCCCAAATCCAAGACATAATTAATATAAAAAATAATAATTCATACAGAACTATCCTTGGTGAACAATACATCAGCATTTTCAATAAAAACAGGATCTGAGTCAGCATCGGCATAATTCACATTACTCACTTCACCCTCACTCCAGTCCTTCATTCACTGGATCTGACAAAATCAAAAAAGGGTGGTTTTGATCCAGGAATCCCTTTGCCCATGGTAAAAACCCGACAGAAATGGATAGATAATATGTTTACCAAAAATCTATATGGGAATTTTATAGCAGCACCGTTTGCAGTAGCCTCAAAGGAGAAACAACTGAAATGTTCGTCAATGGTGAAGAGCTTAAGTACTGCGCAGTTCATTTACACACTTGCTGTTCATCAGTGATAATAAAGTGACCATTGCTACGTGCAACACGCAGTGAGTAAACGAGGCCAGATGTAAAAGAGAACCATTGACGTGACTCCAAATACATAAGAGACAAAACCTTGGGGAAAGTCATCTTCAGCGTTCGAGGTTAGGATGGAGATTAAACCAGGGGAGTAGTGATGGGGTGGGGGGATGGGGAGGCTTGCTCAGCTGCTTGTGAGTTAATGCCTTGGCATAGCTGCAAGTCACTTTGTGAAATCCATCTGATCTGTGTCTTTTTATTTCAAAAAGAAAATTTCTTAAAGATATGAAAACAGGATATAGCTAATGACAGTTAACTTGGTTTGCATTACATATTTGTCTCTATATTGACCTGAAGGAGAACCTGAATATATCTTGAGATGGGCCAGGTGGTGGGAGAGTGGTAACACAAAGGGACCCACATGGAAAGAGACCCTGGGTTTGAGTCTCAGGACTTCTCTGACCTGCTGGACACGTGCAAATGTACCCATGATCTGGGCTGGTTGAGATGGAGGGATGGATTGCAGCAGAAGATCCTGTTGCAGGAGGCTGTCTTTCTATTTTCACTGTTTCTCTCTAGTGGAAATACATGAGCTAAATACATTAAAAAATCAACAGACTATTAAATAAATTCTTAAAAATCAACAAACTTCTGGAGACAAGTTCAGAGTAAAGAAATTTTCCTCCCCGAAAGTCTTATCAGAGCAAAGATTGACCTTGAACCTCTAAATCTTTGTGGATGTTTATTAATAAAATGGAATGCTCTTTCCTGAAGTGCATGATCCATAGCTCTATCAGGATTTCTCTGAAAATCAGGATCTTTCAAAAGACCCAGGATTTATGATCCTTGGGTTATGTCTGTGGTGATAGCAAATGCTGACCTCTCCACTGTTATTTCCAAAGCTTTCTATCATGTTTAGCTTATCCAGGAATCTGGGGCTGTTGAACACAGTTGTATTGTTTTCTTACACTGTCATACAAATGAACACAAGCTTAGTGGTTGCAAACAACAGATTTATTATGTTAAAGTTCTGGAGATCAGAAGTCCAGCATAATTCTCACTGAACTAACACTGAGGTGTTAGCAATGGAGTTCCTTTATGGAAGCAACAGCGGGAAGACTTGATTTTGCTTCTTCAGAGTCATGACAGAATTCAGCTCCACGCCATTGTGTGACTGGTGTGTTTCCTCCCTGGCTGTCAGCACGGGTGGCTCTCAGCTCCTAGTATACTCTCTCCCCCCACTTCCATATGTCCTCTTATGACTCACAACCATCCAAAGGACACGAAATCTTTCTCCAACCTTCATATCTCAGATCACATCCAGGAAAGATTCTCTACTTTTAAGGACTCGTGATCAGACTGGGCCTGCTCAGATATCCCAGGATAGTCTCCCATATACAGGTCTATAACTACACTCATATCTACAAAGTCTCTAAAAAAAGAAAGACTAGGGGCCAGCAAGTAGCATCATGGTTAAGGCTCTGGGATCCCACATGGCCAACTGTGGTTCAATTCCCAGACCTGGTGGCTTGAAAATAAAGCTGGTGCATGTGTGTCCATATTCAAAATCCCAGGAGAAGAGATTGCAGCATGGCCATCCCCCCTTGGAGGTGATTCCTCACTTTTCTTCTCACTGTCTCTCTCAGGTGAGCATATGCATCCCCACACCAACTAATCCTCCCCTTTTCAGCAGATATCAACTCTGTGACCTACAACTCAGTTCTAGCACCATCTACCTGGAGTGAGTGTAGATTCCACAGATTAAGGGCTCAGTCTCACAAGACTGTCCCACTTGAGACACCAATCAGAAATCAGACTCCCATACATCTAACTGACTGTCTATCAAATCCTCGTCAGGGCTAATAATTTGCTAGGACAGTTCACAAAATTCAGGGAAACATTTATTTATGCTTATCAATTTTTATAAAGGATACAACTAATAACTGCCAAATGGAAGAAATGCAAAGGGACAGTACTGGGGGTTGGCCCTGGAGCTTCCATGCCCTCTTTGAATGTGCTGCCTGCCCAGCACCTCCAGCACCTCCATGTATTCATGACCCAGATGCTCTCTGAACCCAGTAGTGTGAAATTTTATGGAGGTTACATTAGGTAGGAATAATTGATTAAGTCATTGGCCATTGGCAATTGAACTTAGGCTATAACCCGGCTCCTGTATCTGGAGGCCATGGGATAAAGCTGAAAGTTCCATCCTGCTAATCATAGGCTTGGTTCCTCTGAAAATTATGCCCATCCTTCAAGAGTCATCACAATAGCATAAACTCCAGTATAGTTCAATGGGGGTTGTTATGAATAACGCAGGTGCTCTTCTTACTTCTTAGGAAATTCTAAGGGTTTTAGAAGCTCTAATGTCAGGAACCAAGGTCACATGCCAAATGTATATTTTCTTATAGGTCACAATCTGTTTCTGCCATGTACGGAAACATATTCACAAGTTCTACAGATTAGAGTATGGACATTTTGGAGACCCAATATTCTGTCTGCTACACTAACAGACAAATTATTTTTTTTCCTCCTAGATTTTATACTATCTCAGCCTTTTGACACACAAAATACTGCATATTTATTTACCTTAAAGAAACAAACAAACAAAAAAAGAAATAAAAAAGTCACACAAAGAATGTCTCTAAGAAGCAGGAACACTCCATATTGGTTTATATATTCCACAAAAAATTTAGTGTCAATCATGTGTCAAGCTCCGGTTTGGGCACCATGGACGTAGTATGGAATGAACTGGAAAAATCTCTACCTTTACAAAGTTTTAATGTGAGTGGGATGAAGATGATACACAAATAAATAATTGAAATAAATTGGTTATCAGACTATTATCAAGGCAGTTTCTGAAGTGATTACCAATAATTTCTGTTGGATCCTTTCCCAGTTGAGCCATGAGATGACCACAGTCTTGGCCGCCATCTTTCTTACAGTCTTATGAAAGACTCTGAGCTACAGGATCTAGTGAAGTCATGTCCAATATCTATCTCCACAAAAATTATGAGATACAAATGTTGTTTTAAAGCTCTAAGCATTGGGTATTTGTTACACAGCAATAGCTAACTAATATATGTACCATGTTAAATAGTGATACATCCTAATGGAAAACACTTAGAACAAGGAAAGAGAATATGGAGTTTTAAAATAGAGATGGGTTGCATTTTTGGAACTGAGTCATTTGTGAAGATTTCATGTGATGTAAGTAAGACAGGATTCAAGAAAGATTTCTAAGCAGTTATAATTTCAGAGTAGAAAGGAACTTTCTGACACCAACTACCATAATCAACAGGCTTATAACTGTCATTACATAGTGAGTTTCAGAGATGCAACCTAAATTCTTTTACTCTACTTTATTACGCTCCCTGCATGACACCCTTTAGGTTCTGTTATCACAGCTGCTACTAAAAATTCCTTGGGTTTTATTAAAAGAGTGGGTTCTTGCTGTAGTATTATATAACATACCTTAGGTATCTGCCTTCATCTTCACAGATGAAAAATCACATATGGATTTCATTTTCAAAGGATGGGGTTCACATATGGAAACTTTTCTCAAAATGTAAATGATGGGCTCTAGAGATGCTTCAAATACAAGCATAGTTCATAAGTGATGAAGTTATGAAAATAAACTCACCAGTGAAAAGAGAAGCAGATCACCTATGACATATAGCATTGTTTTAATATGAAAATTCATCACTATAGCAAACTGTGTTTTGATTTCCCTATATCTGACCATCCAATCATGATAAATTTCTCTGATTATTTCTTTTCTTCTTGAAGATTATAATTTAAGGTTCTATGCAGTAGCAATGGGTTTGAGAATATTGGTACATGTAATTCTTAGTCTTGGTTGAGAAAGAATCTTGAGTGTAACAATTTATATAATCAAATAAAAGCTTCTGAACAATCATCATAATAAAAACATCTTTCCCCAATCTCCCAACTTTCTTAAATCATTTAGCGTCTCCACAAAAATGCAATGCCAGCGACTGTATTGAAAAGTTCTAAATGGCGGCACATGAATTCTCTCAGTCCTTTACAAAAGAAGCTTCAGAAACTGCCAAAGGATTAATCAACCTTTCCATGCCTCTGACCCCCATGTTTAGGACAAACAGTGACACAGGAAAAAAGGCTGTTCCAATGCAGTCAGTACTAGACTCCCCTTAGAAGACACCCCCTCTGAGATGTCTCTCTCAGCTCAACCAAGGTGAATCATGTGTGGCAATGTGTAGCCCTCAACTCCCCTCATCCCATATATCTCCTGGCCCTGTTAGGGCCTCCCAGGAGCCCCAACAGTGCTGCAATGTACACTTGTGCTGGTTGTGTACTGCGTGAGGTCACTGGCCTATGAAATGAGTTGAGCTTACATACAGCTCTTATTATATTTGCTCCACCAGAACAAAGAGGGTTCTTTATGTAATTTACTCCAAAGACCTCATATTGTCTTGCAAGATCCCTGAGACAGGAGTTTGGTGAGGTCTACACCAGTGGGACCATTCCTGTGACTGAGCACCAAAACTTGCACAAGTCTTAGCATATAATGAATACTCAATATATCCATGATCATAAAGTGCTGAATGGGTTAATTAATTAATTAATTAATCGGAAACAGATAATCAAGCAGAAGATAGGAAACCTCTGAATTTTTCAGAATAAATCAGAGAAAGCACAGACTATGGTATATGTGTCACCTTTTTGAATCCTGTTACTCTTTGCTCATCTATTTATTTTTCTGTTTCTTATTTAGTCATTTATTTTGCCCAGAAGAAACCACTTTGAGAGTAATGAAGGATGCACAGAAATGACAAAATTAAAGAGAGAGGAGATGAAGATGGTGTGAATTTCCATTTCCAGCTGTCTCTGCTCTTAGATGAATAGTACTGCTAATCTAGGGTGCTTCCTGTAGAAATCATCCTAGGCTGGCTGACAGGTGTTCTAGCAGAGAAGAAATGCTGGCCTCTTAGTTCCAGTGCTTGGGCACATTTGCTAAGTAAGGCTGTAGGTTCTAACAACTTAGATCATGAGTCAGCACTGTTTGCCTGTTAAGGACCAGATAATAAAATAATCTAGGCTTTGAAGGCCACTTGTATGGCCTCTGCTTGAGTGCTCACTCAAGTGCTCATTCATATACACCTCACACTGTCTGGACCATCATCAGATACTGAATCTGTTGGTGCCATGATTGTGTACTTTCCAGCCTCCAGAACTGTGAGAAATGAATTTCTGTTGTTTGTAAGCTACTCGGTTTATGTTATTTTGTTATAGCAGCCTGAATGCACTAAGACACTCCTCGAAAAGATATGTCCATGTCCTAATCCCCACTATCTCAGAATATACCTTATATGGCAAAAGATGTGATTAAGTTTATGATTTTGAGAAGTTGATGCTGAATTACCAGGTCACCCTCTAGTTATAACTCAACTTTGAGTTTGTAGCATGGAAGCAGCCATAGGCAGTATGTCAACCAGTGAGTGTGGCTCATTCCTATGTATGGACACTAAAATTTGAATTGCACATCATTGGTATGTAATATAAAATAATATCCTTTTAAGAATTTTTCAACAACTTAAAAATTAAAAAGCCATTTTTAGTTCACAGGCCATCTGATAACCAGCTGCAGGCTAGCTTTGGCTATGGGCTGCTGTGTGGATTAGACAGTGCTTACCAGGTGCTCGCTCATTAATACCTCCACCAGCTCTAGGAGGTGAGGCATTATCATTTTGCATATAGGGACAGAAACAGTGAGGTTAAGTAACTACTCAGGTTCACATGCCCAGTTAGTGGGAGATCTGGGATTCAAACTTAGTCTGGCTTAAAAACCTATGCAGGTAACTACTAAGCTCTCCTGGCTCAATATGAAAGTGCTTTCTTCAATTACAGACCTTAGAAGTTATGGACATTCTAGTCATTTTTTTTCCCACCCACATCCTAATCCCCAGCATCTGTGAATATAGTACATTATATAGCAAAAGGTGTGACCAAATGAAGGATCTTCAGAAATTAATCCTAAACTATCTGGGTTGTCTCTAAGTGTAATGGCACGTATCCCTAAAAGAGAGACATAAAGACATGCAGAGGTGGAGGTGATATAAAGACAGAGCAGCAAAAGATGCAGTCATAAGCCAAGGAGTTCTAACAGCAGCTAGAAGCCAGAGAGGCAAGGAACAATCCTCCTCTAGAGCCTCCAGAAAGAACATGGCTTGACTGTGTTCAGATCTCAATTTCCAACTTCTGACTTCCAGACTGTGAGAAAAAAAATTCCT
>NW_006159850.1:8758847-8792705 GCF_000334495.1 Tupaia belangeri chinensis | reverse complement strand
TCCTGCTGTTTGGAGCCACTCAGCTTTTGGTACTTTGTTAGGGCAGTCACAGAAGACTAAGGCAAGAGTGTAATCCTATCAGAGAGAGAGAGAGAGATAGAGAGAGAGGGAGAGAGAGAGACCGAGGAGCTGTGAACAATGACCCTACCTGCCACCACCATTTGCACTCTCTATGGAACAGTGCTGTCCACAGGGTGGCAGATGCCTGATGGGGTTAGCAGCCCTGTCTGTGTAGTAGACTTCCAGGTTATGGTAGCCTAGAAATGAGTCTTGACAGGACTTCTATCTGCAGACAGACACCACAGGTCATACTCCAATGGTTACTTCTCACACAAACTTCACGGCCCCTTGATCACCTGCATCCTCTCTGCTCGAAACCACCATTTCTTTAGACCAGGGTAGATAGTATGAACCTGACAGGCCTCCTGAAGAGGCGGAGCAGATCCAGGCAGAAAAGGGGCCAAAAGGACCTTGCATTTGAACTCTTGACCTTGCATCTTATCTGGCATCTGAACCAAGTCTCAGAGCATGCTGTCTGTGAGGTGCTCTGGGATGCTCCCTTGTCCAAGAGCTCTATGTCACAGTAGTGAGAATTTTCACTGGGAAAGTAGAACAGGCCATCAGCAGGGATGCAGACTGGCTTTCTGCTGGAAACTTTAGGATTAGACGAGGCATCTACCTCTCACTCACTGGAGGGGATGTGTATCTAAGACTTCTCAGAGGGTCTGGAAGGATCTCAACTGCTGACTCGACACACTACAAACCCCATTTCTCTGGTAGGGAAAATTCCTCCTATATTCCTTGATGTTCCTACACCCTGACTATGGACTACCTCCTTTCTCTAAGCAGCAAGACTCTAGCCTGACACCAGTGGGTTTGATTCCTAAGGCTGTCATAAAGAGTGTTTGTAATAGGCATTAAAGACAATAGACATTTATTCTTTCACAGTTCTGGATGCCAGAAGTCCTGAATCAAGATGCCAGCAAGGCCATGCTCCCTCTGAAGGCTCTAAAACACTGTCATCACTTCTGGTGGTTGCTGACAAGTCTATTGTTCTTTGGCTTATATGAGAAATGCTCCAACAGCTGTCTCCATCATCTCATCCCTCTTTTGTCTGTGTGTCTGTCTCCATGTACCCCCCTTTCTTATAATGACCCAATCGTTAGATATAGACCCATTCTAATCTGGTATGACCTCCTTTGAACTAATTACATCTGCAAAGACTCTACTTCCAAGTAAGGTCACAATCTCAGGTTCTGGGTGGACATTAATTCTGGGGGACACTAGTCAACACACTATGATTGGCAACAGGTCTTCTATGCTTTTCTGTCGACAGTGAACCTAGTGAAAGTCTTCATTCCTCCCCCCACCCCCAAATACATAAGAACACATAGTATTCAAAGTCTAAGTTAGATTTTCCTGATTGGTAAATTCTTACTATACAAATCTCATAGAGACACCCTGATCCCCTAACTTCAATGTTGATGCTGAAATTATGCTGAATGTCAAAATTACATCAAACAACTGAACTTATTTCCACCAGAAAAATTTGATTATTTCACTTTGATTTACGTGGCATTTTCCCCCCTCTCCTATAAATGCTGACTTTGAAATCCCCTTCGGCACTGGACAACGAGCAGCAGGCTGTGTTTTTGATGGGAAGAAAGCTTTCATTATATTTGATACCGTATTTTTCTCTCCTTGATTTGAATGTTATAATTGGATTGGTGAGATATTTATTAGGAACTCTGTGTTTTTTTCCCCCAACTGCTTGAAGGGCGTCTCTTAATTTGCTTCTCTCTTTGGACTTCTGAGAAGTGGCTGTGAGGTATTATTCCCCCAAAAACTCATTTCTTTCAAACATTTATTTAAGGGTATCATTTTCTTAATAATTCTAAGGATAATTCAGAATAATTTCCACCACCACTGCACTTTTTAACTTCAATGAAATATATGTCACCAATTCTCCCAGCCTGCTTTCCTCCCGAGAGCTCGTCCGTTGTTAAGAGGCAGAATTGCTCAGACAGTACCTACCATGGAAAGAATCAGGCATATGAAACCTGGAGATTCTATCAGGCCCATCATGAACCAGCCTAGGACAGACATGTCTACTGGTCTCAGTTTCCCCAATGCTACAATAAGGGGTTAGACTTAATAGATAGGTTCAAAACTTTATACTTTCAATTTCATCTAACTCTTAACCTAAAGAACAACATGAAAAACAGATTAAAACCTCGTCAGGGAGGGGGGCTAGATGGTGGTGCATGGTAATGTAATGAATGTTCAGTGAGGCCAACCCACATGAGAAGGTTCTGGGTTCATGTCTAGAAACCTTTCTGAACTCTCTGGTTACATGTGAGCCCATGATCTGGGCTGCCTAACACTGGGAGTGGATGGTAGTGTTGGTTCCTTGTTGGGACTGAAGTCTCTGCCTCTATCTCTGTTTCTCTCCCTCACTCATATAAGTTATAGATACACTTTAAAGACAAAAACATAAACAAAAACTCACCAGCTCATTCAGGGGTTGCCTGAGGAAAAACAGAGGATTCATGGTAAGGAGACCCAGGGGAACTCTGGAGTAATAGGAACATTCTATATCTTCTTTGAGTGGTAGTTACAGGAGATAATCCCCTTACCCAAATCTGTCAACTTGAGCACTTAAACTGGGCATATCTTATTATATGCAATTATGTCTCAATAATGTTGGTTTAAAAACTAACTGCTTTTATCCAAAAAATTGAGTTAAACCATGTGAAAACCAGTAAGCTATCTAATATTGTCAAGTCCTAGCACTGGAGGACTGTGTGACCATTCAGATTTTAGGTGTGAAGTCACTGAGAAGGGCAGCTTGGTTTAGTATCTGAACACAAGTTCAGCCACCAATTACTCCTGATTTTTAGTGAAGGATTTCTAATATTAAGTGAATTTTAAGTTCATTCTTTGTTTCTTTTTTGCTCGATGGCCACCTTGTTTATGTTCTATTTATTCACTCAACACATTTTTATTGAGTGGCTACGATGTTCCAGAGGTTATACTAAGCAACTAACTTTCTCATTAAATCCCCAATATATCAGCACAACCACAAACTACTGGAATTTAGATGAGTGACACATTCTGTTCTAAAAGCCTACATTTTACAAGAGTTTTTTTTTATATTGATAAAAGATATTTACTGTAAAATTAATCAAATTGTCAGAGACTGAGAACCTAAGCCGCTGTAATCCTCAGTTTAAAATCCCTTCTCTTTCCTTTAAGACACATTTCCATACTGAACTGATGTCAACAGCTATGCTGCTTTCCTTTGGTCATTTTGTGGCTATCATTGTGGCAGGATTCTTTGATTTTGCTCACCAGACTGTGAACTCCTCTTTATCTTTGCCAGCAGAGGAACTACTTTGTTTTCTCTTCTTAGACAAAGAAAATCACATGACTAATCCCTCTTCCCTTTTTACTTTGGTCACCAGGAAGCTCAGACCCAAATGTGTCATCCAATCAGAGCAATTGTGTAGAACTGCTTGATTGGCCCTCTGCCTTATGGTTACTGCCTAGTCATGACCTGCATTTATAAGGTGCAATATCATCATGATCTTTTTTTTATTTTTTGGTTATTCCTTTTTTTTTTTTTTTTTAAGAGGTTTTTGCTATAGGGTGCATGTGCTCGCCAGAAAGACAGAGAGAGACAGAGAGACAAAAAGCGAGAAATCACCCCCTGGGGTGGGGGGGACAGCCACGCCACAATCCCTTCTCCTCCATTCTCCTCTCAGGATCTTGGGAACACATGCACACAAGCCCAGCGTGAGTTTAAGCCGCTGGTTCCAGGACTTAAACCACAGTAGACTACATGGGAGTTCAGTGACATAGCCATTATGCCAACTGCTGGTCTCTATTTTTTGGTTATTTCCTAATCATTGTTTTGTTTCTGTATTCCATAAACCACTTTTTTGGTTATTCCTTTTTTTTTTTTTTTTTAAGAGGTTTTTGCTATAGGGTGCATGTGCTCGCCAGAAAGACAGAGAGAGACAGAGAGACAAAAAGCGAGAAATCACCCCCTGGGGTGGGGGGGACAGCCACGCCACAATCCCTTCTCCTCCATTCTCCTCTCAGGATCTTGGGAACACATGCACACAAGCCCAGCGTGAGTTTAAGCCGCTGGTTCCAGGACTTAAACCACAGTAGACTACATGGGAGTTCAGTGACATAGCCATTATGCCAACTGCTGGTCTCTATTTTTTGGTTATTTCCTAATCATTGTTTTGTTTCTGTATTCCATAAACCACATATGGACTTTGACAAAGAATTAATAAATAAATGAGATAATTAAATCTATAATTTTTCACTTGAACACGTTACCTGGTACATTGCAGGGACTCAAGAAATATTTCCCCAAATTTCTCTAGTTGTCATAGTTTTCATGAAAGGATGAGCTCTTATGTTTATGTACTGCCTAGCAGAGGGTGTTCCTGAAATCAGATCTCCAGATGCAGCTTTACTCCTTCTGTTTGTGCCATTTCTACTGGGCGATCTCACTGGAGCCTGAATTTAAATAACTTAAACTAAAACATTCGAAGTTCTTTTCAGAAAGAAGCAAGACCAAACCAATATGCTGACTCTAAGTCATCTCTTTCCTTCCTCTTTTAACTTAATCCTTCTACTTAACCCTTAAAATTGACTGCATCTGCTTGACCTCCCCTCCCTTTCTTCACCCCTCAGGTAAGTATGACTTAACAGAGGAGCTCAGGCTTTGGAGTTTGTTAAGGACTGAATTCCAGTTTAGCCTCTTCCAACTGCAGGACTTGGAAAAGTTACTAATTTCTTGAGCCTTTGCTTTCTTACATAGGAGGAAAGTACCTTACCCTTATGGAGTTATTGAGAGAATTAAATGAAAATCACATGTAATTCACAGAGCATAAATCTGGCACATAACAATTACCCAATAGTTCTTAGCTGAATAGATGGAAGTAGAGATGGATGGATGGAGGCTGTGTGGTTGGCTGGATGATGGATGGATAGATGGATGGATGGAAAGATGGGTGGATGGAAGCTGCCTGGCTGGATGGGTGATAAATAAATAGATGGATGATAGATGGATAAATGGATGGATGGATGGATGGATGGATGGATGGATGGATGAATAGATTGATGATGGATGAATGATGGATGGATCTAGATAGAGCAATGCCTTATATTAGGGTGAGGGTTCTGTTCTCTGTATTTTCTCGCCAGAGTTGGGAGGGCATTGCCCTTTTCACATTCCCCTCCCCCTGGTTACAGGCTATGACAAGCGCATACACACATATGCAAGTACACATATGCACACACAGTGTGGAGTACTATTTTGTTTCCCAAGGAGGGTACAATTCTGCTTCCAGGTTGACACATTTGACCTACTACAGTACGCTTGTTTGAAGCGTACATGGCATTTTTTACATCTCAGAAAACAAAACCCAGAAAATAGCTAAGAAGGGCATTGTCTCCATCTATATTTCCTAACACATATCTCACCCACAAAGTAAGGGTTTTTTTTTTTCTTTTAATAACTCAATGCTAAATTAAACATTCCAAGCAGGAGAGAAACAGGTGGAAGATCTTGACACTTTCCAAAGGTTTTGCCTTATAGCATTGACATTTTTCCTGTTCTGAAAAACAACCTAAAACACACTTAAAAATGCAATCTGGAAGTTCACTTCTAGATTTCTTTCTCTGCCCCATGTCCCTTCTGTGTGTGGGAACAAAGAGGTTGTGAGGACTTTTCTACTATGAAGTGACCATTGAAATGCTTTTGCATATCTGTGAAACTAGTTTGTCCTTGTCCCTTAGTCACGAGAAAGGGGGGAAGTTTGTCAAAGGAGGAAGATTAAAAATCATAAAAAGGCCTCAGAAAAAGGGACCTGTTGTTCCTAGAGGAAGAGTCTTCTAGTCACCAGTTTGTCTGGAAGCTCTTGTTTCCTGTCCAAATCCTAGCGCTAGGACAAACAGCTACTCCCAGGGCACCAGTGGAGATAGCGCCACACTGGAGATAGCAAAGCCTGAGAGACACACTGTGTCAGGGAGCTAGTGCTGGCTTCGGAACAGGCGGTCAACCAGGCTTGCTAAGTATTGCCAAGGTGGTCAGCAAGACCAGTAAAATGAGACCTCTGCGGTCTGCATCTTGCATCCCCAGAGCCAAGCTACCCTTTGGAGGGCTGGAAGGCTTGAGACCTTGAGGCCGAAGAGACAGGGAACTGAAATAAAAATGCATTCATAAGAAAGCAAGTCAGAAATATTCATATTATGGCAAGAAGACAAAGCTGGACATGGGAGAACTCAGGCCTTCACGGACAAAGTCTGCTCAGCCAACAGAAAGGACAATTGATAGAAAGAAAAGAGAAGGAAAGGAACAGGCATGAGAGAAAGAGCAAAATAAGAGATGGGGGGAGGAGAGAAGAAGAAAGAGGGGAAGAGGGAAGAGAAGAAGCCATCATTTTTTCCTAGACCACAGATAAGGATTTGTCTCCTACTTAGCAGTATAATTCAATACCCCAAAGTGAAAATGCAATTAAAAAGAGATTTCTTAGAATTGGACTAATATAGTCCAAAGAAGTAAAATGATTGAATACGGCTCTATCACCAGCTACCGTCCTGAGTTTTCCTTGCACTTCAATTTCAGGATGTCCCCCTAAAGCGGATACCTTCTTGAGCTCTATTTTAATGCTAGGGAAGCTGAGTCTCAATTAAGTCAAGGTCCTTGTTTTCCTTTGCCCATAATTCTTCATTTCCTGGTGGAAGGGTCCGGGTTTTCTATCTGAGAGCTGCCCCTTCTCAGTCTGCACACACGACCAATATCCCACAACGCCCTTGAAGAGAAAGGCAGTAGCTGAAGAACCCCACCCTGGCCCAGTGCCCATAAGGGGTAAATCTTCTACATGAGATACTGAATCAAGTTACAGCGACAGGAAGATGGGAAAAGCCTGAGCCAGCAAGGAACTGCAGGAAAGAAAGGAAGATGGTGACATGTAGGACTAAGAAGAGTGGCTGCAGAGGAAGACCAGGATAAGCACCCATTAGAAGCCTCATCTTTGACTCAACGGAGCTCAGTCAAGGCAGCATTCTCCTTGAACATGGCGCACCTGGAGGTGTATGGCTTTCAGTTACTACTGGGAGGCTTTTGGGGTGAGGGGACCCAGTGAAGCTGCAGCTAAGGGAGTGAAGAATAGGAAGGAGGTCTAGATGGAACCAGATCATAAAGAGCCTCGCAGACCTTGATAAGACATTCGGATTTTAATTTTGGCAGGAAAGGATGTAGGAGGGTTGAGAGCAAACAAGTGACAAAACTGGACTGGTGGGGAGGGAATACGGGAACTCTCTGTACTTCAGGCTTGGTCTTTCTGTAAATCTAAAACTGTGCTAATAAATAAAACCTCTAGTAATCTATTTACTTATGCTGCTTTCTACCTTTTTTTTTTGTACTATTAGTTTCATTTAAAAATAACAGGTTTCATTAACTTTTCTGCAGCTGGCATGGCTACCTGATAATGTATTGTGCAAGTCTCTAAGATAACTGATCAGCACATGAGTCAATGTGCTAAGAGTTGCCAAATATGCCACTTTATTTAGAATTTATAAACATTGTATTTTTCAGAGGTTTGCACGAGCATGCATAAAGTACGTAATTATTATTACCTAGAGAATATCACATTTGGATTTCGTAAACATCTTGTTCTTTTTGCACAAGTGAAGGATCCGCTTGGAGAAGACCACAGTCTCCCAGGTGTGATTGGCTCAGAGCAGGAGAGACAGGATTGGCATGACTCTAGAAGCAGGGCCTGGCAGGAGCAGGACTCCCAGGGAAGGGAGGCAAGGCACTGGAGGAGGTGACAGTAATTCCATGCAAGCCTGGAACACTGCCCTGGGTACCTGCTGGCCCTTCAACACCCACTGCCCTCCTTTCTCAAATGCTCCCACTTAGGGAGGCTGCATTGCTGGAGTCCTGGCAGGAGGAGAGGACAGGTGAAATCTGGGTGTTCATTTCTTTCTTTCCTGCTGGATCTCCGGTGAGCAGCCCCCTCTCCTCCTGGGTGCTGGCTTCCCCTGTAGCCTACAGTGCAGAACTCTCTGCCGCTGCTTACCCCTGGGTGCTGCTCGAGGCCTCTGCTCCCTCTCCTGTCTGTTCGGGACTATTCTTCTTAGAACACAGCTCGCATCAACCCCAAGCCCACTTTCCTATCCTATATACCCTTAAAATAACTCATATATGTAGTGTACAACATAGAGGAAAATCTGGCAAATAAACAAACAACAACAAGCCCCTGAAAACCCTCAGATGAACCTCGAAACACCCTCAGTGAAAGAAGCCATACCTGGAAGGAGATCTAGTACATGATTCCATTTACATGAAACACCCAGAATAGGCAAATTCGTGGAGATAGGAAGTTTATTGGTGGTTACCAGAAGCCAGGGCACAGGGAATAGGCAGTGACAGCTAATGGAGACAGGGCTTCCTTTGGGGGTGATGGAAGTGTTTTGGAACTAGACAGAGGTGACATGTCTGCGACATTGTGAATGTACTGAATGTCTCTGA
The DNA here is from genome assembly GCF_000334495.1 of Tupaia belangeri chinensis. Taxonomy (NCBI): domain Eukaryota; kingdom Metazoa; phylum Chordata; class Mammalia; order Scandentia; family Tupaiidae; genus Tupaia; species Tupaia belangeri. Next base: position 8,784,148 of record NW_006159850.1, on the reverse strand, counting down.
ATTGTAGACTTTAAAGTGGGTCATTTTATGTTATGTCAATTTCATCCGAATTACAAAAAAAAATAACTAAAATTCATGATAGCTGTGGCTGTCACCTTCATATTTATATCTTCGTGGGTTCCCTTTGTGGCTTTTACCTCGGACACATGTGGGCTGCTTCGCTGAAACTATGTGGCTGTTTTTGCTGCCTTGGTGAAGCCATCTCCGAGGTGTGGCAGCGAGGAGAGCAGAACCCTGTGTTCTAAGCAGAAGCGGAATAAAAATAGGACATGTCTTTGCAAAGGGGAACTGGAGCCCTGAACCACCATGCAGGTCTCTAAGAAAGCCCTCCAGGCCTGCGGTTGTGATGGACAGCCTGTGCGGGAGGTTGGGAGGGGGGAAACCTGCATGGAGCCCAGAGTACTCGCAGCCTCCAGTCCTGGGAGGGGAAGCCTTTTGTCTCTCCCCTCCTGCCGACAGCTTGCCAGAAGAGCTCAAATGTTTACACAGCTTGGCTGGCAAGGCTTGTTGGCAGCAGAGTCCTTGCTGAATGGAACGCCAGGTCCCGCTGAGGCTCTGAGACCAGCTCGGAGGAGGCCTTCTCCTTCTTCCCACCCGTCTTCCCGCTCCAGGCTGGATACAGCCAGGTCTGGGCCAGCACAAGGCAGGAAAGACCTGGGGATATTGGCCAAGGCCTCTGTGCCCCAGGCCCCCTCATGTAATTCATTCGCAGTGGGGGCCCAGGGCCTGGTGGGATGGTTGCCTGGCCCTTGATTCCTCTGGGGATGTTTGCTTTCTTAGGCTCTGCTTGTTGAGCTCCCTCCTTGCTCTTCCACAAAAGAACCAGCCCTGTGTTGTTTCTTAGGTTCTGATGCATCTTGTCCTGTCAATGCCTCCTCTGTGTCTTGGGGGAGGATCTGTTTGGCAGAGAGGCCCACTTCCAGAATTCATGAAGTAGACAGGGTAGAAAGGGGATAGCACAGTCTCCAGGGAGAGGAGCCTGGGGCTGGAAAGAAGCAGAGGGTGTACTGAAATGCATGCAGAAACTGGGGACCCAGCCCCCACATAGCTTTGGATCCAGTTGAGCAGATCCGAGGGAGATGGACTCAGGTTCCTAAGGTGGCTTTGCCCCTCAGTGGCCCTGGGACCTGAGGACAGCCATTGAGTTCCAGTGTGCCTCGATGTCCTCAGCTGTGGAGTGAGTGTAACACCTGTGTGGATCTCCTGTGTTGGTTGTGTGTTAAATGCATGTAAAGTGCCTATTGGCCCATAACAAAGAGCCCTGTAAATATTAACTATTTCTTACTATATAGAAAATGTTTTCCTCTTTTGGGGGCTACATTTAAGAAGCGAGGCTGTTTAACAAGATTATTTCTAGGGACTCTTCTAATTGTACAGTTGTGTGATTTGAGGGCTTTTTATATGGTTTTCTAACTGGTCCCTGGAGGCGGGGCATCTCTCTAGTCCTGCTTCCCCCCAAGCCTAAGATAGAGCTACAGTTTGGTTCTCTGACTTACTGGCCTCCTTAGGGAAGGCGTGCTCATTTACACTATTAGGGTAGCCTGCTGATCAAAGGGACAATGGAAAGCCACCCTGGGCTCTATTTACAGTCACACCCACAAGGCCTAAAAGAGACGCACCCAGCAGGGGATGGCTTCATGGGACACTGTGTTTCTAAGTTCTCTGCACATTGAACGCTCTGCTGTCGCATCTCAAAATTGTAATGGTATTTGAACTAGAGCCCCCACGTTTGCACTTGTACTGGGTCCCTTGCCAGGTAGTGGTCATTTCTGCATGCTGGTGAGTGTCCCAAGGTCACCAGTGTCCTATGAGTGAGTGGGGCAGGTAGATGCCTCTATCAGCACAGGTTGTAGAGAAGAAGCACAGGAAATTACGAGCAGTCTCCAACCCTGGCCCACCCCATGGAGCAGATAAAGCCGAGCCCACAGCAGCTGCAACTGGGAAGCCAGAAAGAGCGAAGAAGCTGACTCATGAAAATCTCCCACACACGACGCGCGGGTGGTGATTTTTCTCTGCCTTACTTCTGCGTCTCTCGCAGATGATGTATGAATTGCCTTATTTACCTTTTCCCTCCAAACCTTCTCCTTTATTATTTTTATTAATGTCATGCCAACCCCGTAAAGGTGTTTCCTTTGCAAAAAGAAAGAAAAGGAGGAGAAAAGGGAAAGAAAATAACCTCCCAGACACCTCATTCTCATACCAGAGGCAACGTGTTTTTATCAGAGTAGTGTGTGTGTGTGTGCACCTGCGTGTGAGAGAGGCAAGTCTTCAATGAGTTAGTTACATGAGAGTCCCGAATCTAAAGAGAAGGACTGATTGATTCAGGTATTCATTTTGAAAGGGACACACTATCCAGAAAAGTTTTACTGTCTTTATTGATACATGTAACACCTTTTAATTTCAGTACTAAGGGAGAGAGAAAGCATTTATAGCCAGGAGAGATATACAGTGTAGCATTACAAAATAAGCATGCTGGGGGTTTCCAGCAGCTTGGCCCTGGCACTTACATCTATTTACATCTATATACATACCTGCATTTGCTGAGTGGCCAGCACTTGGTGTTTGGTGGACCATTGAATCTGCAAAAGTCCCATGAGATACGTGTGTTCCAATTCACAGAGGATGAAACCGAGGCTTCGAGAAAATAAACTAGCCCAAGGTCGTGCCCAGAGCCAGCACTGGAGCCCGGATCTATCTGGCCTCAGAGCTCATAGACCTCAGTTCTATATATCTGCCCTTGGCTCCTGTCTGCCAACATGAACCACCTTAATTAGCCATTGCAAAATAGCCACAAATTGATGCTTGACCAGACTGCCGCTCCGTTAGGAACTCCCATATCTCAGGGGGCAAAGACACCTGAGAAGTCGTCTTTCCACCTGTCACCCAGTGCACACATTTCTTCTCCAGGATCCCCTATTACAGATTCTTTTTCATTATTACCTATGATCGAGAACTCACTGCCTGTCAAGACAGCCTCTTCCTTATCTTGTAGCTCTTCACACAAGAATGTCTATTTTTACCTTGAAAGGCAGTTCTTTCCTCCATGACCCTCGGCTCTGAGCTAGAGGCACAGGAACAGGCAAACCCTCACCTTCAGCCACCCCTGGCCTCCTGTCTTAGGTGGGCTCCTTGCAATCTCTCCATTGTTTCTTCCTGAAGCCAATTTCCAGCAACTTGCAGACTAGCTCAGGTGGTGGTCTCTAGCTGAAGACAATGAACCTTCCCACTTGCTTGTACATTTGTGTGTGACAAGGGGGCACATTCCTGGGCCAGCAAAGCAGTGGTCTCCACATTCCAAAGTGGGAATGTGATCAGAGGCCCTCGAGGTGGAAGACAGTGTGGGCTTCCGAACTCGGTGCCACCTCCAGGTGTCCTATTAGGTGGGCAATGAGAATTCCACCTCAACTCCCAGTTCACCACCCAAGTCACCTCTCTTCTGCAAAGAAGACTCCTTCTACCAGCAGTGAAGAGCTCTCCCAGATCCTGGGAAGACAGGGTGTGCTGTTTATAAAAACACCTGTTTAACAGCTCCCAGAACATTTGTATCTTAACATAAGGAAAATAGTGGTAAAAAATATAATAAAGAAATGATGTGCCCAAGGCAGGTTTTGTGGCAGGAAAAAAATGTGGTTTTGCTGATACCAATTTCATTCTTGTGTTTGATGAGGATGCATGGTTGTATATTCCCAGGATGGGCCTTGGAGGGCCCAGTGCTATGGGCTGCACAGATCTGAGGGCTCCCTGCATGTGCCACCCACCCTAACACGCACGTGCACTGGGCTGTTTGGAAGCCTGGAGGTCAGAAAGCAGGGCTGACGTCCAGTACAGGGGTGCTGACTGCTCCCATGCTTTTTAGAGGAGCAGAGAAGACTTTTCACCTTTCCTGGTATGCCTAAAGGTGCCGGCGAGGGCTAGCAGACATAGCGCATGCACATATGCATCTGCGCATATGAGTGTGCAAGCTCACACTCTCGCACGGGACCTCACCAATAGAGATAGGACCAGACCCCTATAGCTTGGGCAACAGGTATTCATGGCAGGATACCACTGGCCCAGTAGTAGCTTAGAGGTAGCATGCTATAATAGATTCAAATGAGTTTGAATCCTTGTTCTGCAACTAGCCATGTGGCTAAGGCATGTCACCAAATCTCCCCACTGGAGCATGAAAAAAAAGGTAATCAACTTAGGAGCAGTCATGAGAATTTGATATAATATCTGGTCTAACTTCCCAAGTCATTAGATGCTCAGTGAAACTGAGCTGTCTGTGGTATTCTGCAGTTGATTGCGAATACAGGAAGGGAATCTAGCGAAGTGCATGTGAGCAGTGTTTCAGAAGTCAAACAGCCTTGGATATGAATTCAGTTTTCCCAGTTGTGGGATCCCAGGCAAGTTACTTTACCTTCCCATGCCTCAGTTTCCTAATCTGTAAAATTAGGACACAAAGAACCTGCCTTGTGAGCTTGCTCTGGGGAATAAATAAAACAAATTCTTGATGGCTGGCCCCATAGAACACACAGTAAAACACTATCAGAAACTGGATCCCACATGACCGACCAGGGTTTGAGTCTTTGCCTGGAGGCCTGAAAAACACACAAGGTGAGTGTGCAAGTGCCCACAATCCTGACGGGATGAAAACTTGGATAACAAAGGATTGTGTCATGACAACCAGGCCCCACTGGGGGATGAATTTATGTGTGTTCTCTCTCTCCTCTCTCTCTTTCTCTGTCTCACGTGCACATGTACCCTTCAGCATTCAGGAGACACAAAAAAGAAGAAGAAAAAGAAGAAGAAGAAGAAAAAGAAGGAGAAGAAGCCATCGAAAGTGTTCAGCTAAGAATGTGGCAAGCAGGATGCACTGGGTCTATACTAGCTAGTAATACTGCTTTCCCCACCCCACTTAGGCTGTCTTCTCCATGAGGCAGGCTGAGTCCCATGCAAACTGTTCTGAAGGTGGAAGCCCTAGTCTCTCTCAGCACTATGTATCTCCCAGGCAGGTAAAAGCACAACAAGAAATCCTCATCAAATCAAAGAATGGAATCAATAAAAAGAACACCTTCCCCCCACCCCTCACCACAAAAGTGGAACATTTGATATTTGTTCTCAACGTCTGCTTAACCTTCCTTTCCCCTACATCTTAGTAAGTTTAATTTCTGAAATGTTGAACAGTTGTTTTCAGATAAATCATGGTCGAGCTTTCTGGCCCAATTCGCAGAACTTTTCATTGCACGGGGGAAATAAGCTCTTCTGCTTGTTGAAGAAAAGCAAATGTGTTCTCATTGTCTATTCATAGCGGTGTCGCTGGGAAGGGACCTCGAACACGCAGCCTGTCAGACTTCCCATTACCTATCATTCAAATGTGGAGCAGAATTCTTTTAAAAAAACGATTGCTATTCACAACCATTTTTTTTTTTTTTGGTGGGGGAGTGGTTTGCAGGTATGGTTTCATGAATAATGGCTTTGTAAAGATGAGCTCGCCTAAAAATAATATGAAAGTGTTCACAGCGTGGGTGCAAATGTAGTGTATACAGATGATTTCAAAGGAAGACGTCCCAAATTCCTTGTCAGTTAAGAAATGAAGACCACATTGGGTTGCCCCCTAGGGCTTTGATTTTCCTCAGCATTCCTCTGCTTGGTAACAGTACCGCCATTTCCCTTCCAGCAGCATGATTGAAAATTCAGGCTGTAGTGGTAGAAATACCTGGGTTTGAAATTAAGATTGGTAACTCCTCTGAGTACTCTCTGTCTGCTCTTACAGACCAACCTCCATCTTTCTCTTCCCAGTTCTGTGTCCTTGGAGGCTGTTGTGGATAGCCTCCACCACCAGAGACTTCATTCCCTTCTGGTTGCTGGTTTGGTGTGGCATTTAGGGCACTGACCAGGCCTGGAAGTCACACAATGACTTCGGGTGTATATCCTCCTGGCCCCTCCCCAGTAGATGGCATGCTTGCAGTAGCTATCTCCCTTTGTCAAGCCCCCTCTCTCTCTCCTCTGGGACTCTCTCTGGGTTCAGACATGATGGTCCCTTCACGACCTTGCTGCCATGACTCTGCTCATGTGAGCATGAAAAATGCTCCACACTGGTGGTGACGTCATTGTGTCAGTGACTGCACTTCCTTAAGCCTTAGCTCTCACCTTTGTAAACGGAGGATGGATGGAACACCTTCCTCATCCAGGCGTAAGGATCGACTAAGATGACGAAGGAAATATTATGGCCTGGCACAGATTTTGTGCTCAATAAATGGCAGCTGTGATTGTCACCATCGTCATTGCCATCCACTTAGGTTTTTCAGATCTCTGACCCTTACGCTGGTCATTCCTGATAAGTGCCTGTGATGGTGATTAGCGCCATTCATCAAAATACTCCCAGCTCTCCTCCTCCCAGGTGTACAGTGGGACTGCACTTCCTGCACTATTTTAGTTGATGCTTATCAAATGCTTATTCTACACCAGGCACTGCTAAGTCCTACTTATGGATTAATTCAGGCAGGGCCCTTGGGCATAGACACATGACCTTCTTTGGTCAATGAGATGTATAGGTTACATATGTCACTTCTGAGACGGGAGGGAGGTAAGCCTTAAGAGCCAGTGTGGGGGTCCAGCAGGTGGCGTGGTGGTTAAAGTGCTGGACACTCCTACATGGTCGACCACAGGTGGAGTCCTAGAACTGGTGGCTTGCTTTCTCACTTTCCCTCTCCCTCTCTCTCTCTTTCTGTATGTATATGTGTGTTTGTGTGGTCAAATTAAAATAAATGAATGAATAAATAAAATTAAAAAATAATAATCTGGGGACCAGCAGATGGCGTAACAGCTACGCCACTGGACTCCCATGTAATCGACCAGCGTTCAAGTTCAGGACCCAGTGGCTTAAACTCATGCAGAATGTGTGTATGTGCGTGCTCAAGATACTGAGAGGAGAATGGAGGAAAAAGGGATTGCGGCATGGCCATCTCCCCGGGAAGTGATTTTTCCCTTTCTGTCTCTCTGTCTCTCTCTTTCTGATGAGCACAAGCGCCCTATAGCAAAAACCTCTCAAAAAAAAAAAAAAAATGTGATTCTCATTACATTCCCTTTTGCTCCACTCCAGACAGAAACATGGAGACATGGGTTGAGACAGAGCATCAACATGCGGTTCAGAGGGACAATAAACAGAGCCCTTCTGCTGTCCCCCCACACTGCACATGTTACTTGCATAAAACTTAAACCACTTTTGCTGTCCATCAGCTAAGGTAAGTGAGGAAGAGAGGTCCTGGTTCAAGGGGCCCTGAACCCCAGCTCTCAAGCAGTTCTCTCTGACTTCCTCCTGTACTCTCTCTCCCCTGGGGCTGGAAACCAGGGAGGCAGTGCAGCTGGAACCTGCCTTGCCTTAGAAGCTCATAGACGGAAAACCATTGACTCAGGCCAGCCTGCACTTAGCACCAAGGAAGAAGCAACCACTGAGGGGTCAATGTTGGTGTGCAGAGCTGTTTTTACAACATTATGGAATAAACACATTTCCCTAAGGGTAAACTTGCAAAATGCAAGCAACCTGGAACAGATCAGCAATGTTGGTCCAATTTCCTAGTCCTCATGGTGAACGGGAGAAGCTCTGAAAACTGATTTACAAATCTATTTTGTTTAAAATTTTCTTACAACAATGAGGCAAGGCAGATACTATTATCCCAGTCTACAAATAGGGCACATGAGGCTCAGAAAGTTTCAGCGACCTTACGAAGGTCACAAAGCTTGTCACAGATGTAGTAATACAGGCCAAGCATTCTGAATTTGAAAATCTAAACTCTGAAATATTCCATATAAATGAGTTTTGAGCTTAGACTAGGGTCCCTTCCCCAAGATATCTCATTACATATATGCAAATATTCCAAAACACAAAAATTCCAACATTTGGAATACTTGGTCTCAAGATTTTAAATAAGGAATACTCAACCTGTAGTGATTAATATGACTCAAGATTATATGAGTTGTTGTTTATCAAATGTTTACTCTATACCAAGCGCTGCTAAATCCTACTTAGGAATTAGTTCATCGGTGATGTGCTTATGAAACGTGCCTATGAAGATGGCAATGTGACTTTGTTTAGTTTTTGTTTAAAATGTATTTGTTTGTTTGTTCTGGGAGAGAGACAGAGAGATAGAGAGACAGGTGCCCCCACTGGGGACTTCTCGCCATAATCTATCAGTCTCAGCTGGCCCAGGTCATGATGCACATACATGTGCCCAGCATGCTCAGGACGAGCTGAGCACACAAACCCAGGATCTTTCCTTCACAGGTCCAGTTGTGTTCCCACTGCACCACTGCCTAGCCCCAGAGAGCAGTTTAATTATTATCATTATTAGGTGAGAAAACGGATAGGACCAGCCCATAGCCTGGTAATTAAGTAACTAGATCTCACATGGCTGACTGTACGGTTGGAGTCCTGGATCCAGAGGCTTGAAAAACATACCAGGCACATGTGTGTGCATGCCCAAAATCCTGAATGGAGAAATGAAGGAGAAGGGATTGAGGAGGGACATTCCCCGTGAGGTTGCTTTCTCATCTTTTGTTTCTCTGGCAAGCATATGCACTCTCTGAGAAAATTTTTTTTTGTTATTATTATTATTTTAATTTGCCAAAGGACATACATGCTCACCAGAGAGAAACAGAGAGAGAGGGAAAGTGGAAAAGCAAGCTGCCAGGTCCAGGACTAGAACTATGGCTGGCCATGTTGGAGTTCAACTCCTCAATCACCACATCACCTCCTGGCCCTAATTTTTTTTTTTTTTAATTTAAAAAGAGATTTAAGCGGTGGTCTCATTTTCCACATCTTCTCCACTGTCTGATGTTTCCCAAATTTTGTCCCATGGAGCTCAAGAGATGCCATGGAATCTATTCAAGAACAGGATCTTATGGTCAACTTCTTGTCCCTGTCTTACAGTAGCTAAATCTGCTGCATTTTTTTAATAAGATTTTTTTTAAACAGAATTTTCCATGACTAGGAAAAGACTTGGGACCTTTGAGCTAGAAGCTCTGAGGCACTTTTCACACTGAATCTTCTGGGATTCTGTGTGTAGAATTTCCCATTTCCTTTCTTTAAGGCCATGAGACACTGGTATTTTTCTTGACTGTTTCAGCTCCCTAGCATCAGCCAGTACCAAACAGTATTTATCTGCTTGTCTATTGTAGATCCCATAGCCCCTAAGGTCTGAGTTCTGCTCTTAGCTCTTCGGTTTTGAGCCTAGCTGTGCCCACGTTCCTGTTAGAAACTAACCACAGACTAACCACAGCCAACAGGCTTTGGTCTAGACTCACCAGACAGTACTGCTTGGGAAACACCTGGAGACTAGGGTTGCCTGATGAGAAGACAATCATACTTGCAGTGTCTACCTCACGCACTTTGTCTTCTGTTATTTCACTTCATTACATATTTCCATAACTTGGGCTGCTTAATCTGAAGCCCCTGGCAACCCAAATACTTTAAACAATTTAATCAGGAAAAAAAGTTTAAATAAGTGACCATTCCAGCCTTCCAAATCCCAACCATCCTTAAGACTCAGGACCCTTCCTGTATGGGGTTTGGGCGGACTGTTATTTCATTAACATGGAAGCCAGAGTCCCAAAGACATACCCACAGCAGTAGGGCAAGGGCAAGGCCTCCATGCCAGGATCTATGACTCTGCTTCTACTCTCCAGGAACTCAATAGCAGCTTCTTTGCTCAACGCATATAAAGGCACCACCTGTGTCCTCCTCGCTGTACCACCAGGTAGTCAATCATATCGATGGAGGAGAAGTATTAGTACCTGTTTGATGCCAGGCTTCGACTGCACTTTATAGGTATCACATTCCTTTAGCAATCTACAAGATAGTTTACCATGTTTCCCATTTGACAGATGCAGAAATTGAGACTTAGTGAAGGTGGGCTATTTGCCCGATGTCACATTTGCTGGGGTGCAGGAGACTGGAGATGTCACCTGAGTCTGACCCAGAGCCTATGCCATCGCATGCATCGCCAGGACTTCCTGACTCTCCCAGTCGCTGACTCACCGTGGAGTTTAGTTATCCTCCTCTGGGCTTCTCATGATTGTGCCCCTGGCTGGATGGGGAAATGGTTAACCACACAGGCTGTGAACTTAGCCATAGCTTGTATGACTCTCGGGAGGAATCCTCAAAACCACCAGTGGATCTTACTGAACAGACCATGTGGAGTAGTCATTCAAAATAGGAGTTTTATACCCAGCCAGTTTGATTTGATTATGGCACTGATTCTGACCAGGTACCTGACTTTCAGAAAGTTTTTGATCTCTCTGTGCCTTGTTTTCTCATCTGTGAAATGGTATTAATGGTTTCTTTTTTCTTTTATGGTCATGATTAGAATTTTTATATCTTTTTATTTATTTATTTTCTAATTCAATCGCTATACATCATTACTACTTGTAAAGCAAATTTACCCAATGTAAATATACTTTTTACCAGTTTCTTACATAGTAAAATTATTGTGATGTTTAAATGAACATACATAAAGCACTAAAAACAGTGCCTGGCACACAGTAGGTGCTTTATAAGTCTTAGCTAGCATTATTACCTCAATTATAGATAGAATAACTATAAGCTCCTAGAAATTCAAGACCCATGTAATTATTACACTTCTGAGTGTGTTAATAATATTACTAGTGGGACTGGCAGTTGGCGTAATGGCTATGTCACTGGACTCCCGTGTAGTCAACTGCGGTTCGAGTCCCAGATCCAGTGGCTTAAACTTACATCAGGTGCATGTACATGTGTGCCCAAGGTCCCAAAAGGAGAATGGAAGAGAAGGGACTGCGGCATGGCCATCCCCCCTGGGGATGTGATTTCTTGCTTTCTGTCTCTCTGTCTCTCTCTTTCTGGTGAGCACAGCGCCCTATAGCAAAAACCTCTCCTTTATAAATAAATAAACAAATAAATAAATAAATAAATTTACTAATAACATGGCTAATGCCTTGTAGTTTCCAAGGTTTTTCTTGCCTATTACTTTTGTCCATCTTCTTAGCCTCCCTGTGGTAGGCTATCTTCCCTTTTTTACACAAGAACACGAGAGAGGTCCAGTGACTTTTCCAAGGCTACATAACACAGACTGGCATCCCTGGAGCTGTTTCTCAGAACTAGTGAAATCTGTACAAGCCCATGTGATGTCCTCAGGGATGTCAAAAGACAGATTCTGGGGTATAAAGCGTCCCTTGCTCTGAAGGCAAGCAGGGCATATTATTGCACCTCATAGAGGTTAGATGGCTCTGCCCATGACAGAGACGGAGTGTGAAGGTCTGCCACCAGCTCTGTCTGAGCAGGATGTCACAGGGAGTCTCTACCCTGGACTACACTTCCAAGTCTCAATTCCCATCTCAAGCAGAACCATGCCAGCTGCTCTCTCTGGCACCCCTGGAGACCTGTTGTCTCTGAAGCAACATGCTTTGGCCTCTCCTGCCTCTCTCTTCCCCTATCTGCTGCAGTACAAAACCCAGTTCCTTATCACTTGTCATCATTAACCATCCTCTGGCCCTTGGGGACCAGGAGGGACTGTAACCCGGGTGGCCTGGCAGGAGTCCAAGCCGGTGACACTGCTCTCATATACCGAATTTCCTGCCTGCGGTTTGCATGGCTGTAATTGTGCTGGTTTGTACTTCCTGTCCCATTCCATGGCCAGTGTGACACTGCTTTCCTTCAGGACCCAAGTCTCTCAGCACAGGTAGCCTGCCTGTCACCAAGCAGGAAAACAATTAGAGCCCCGGATCCTCCTGACTGCTCACCCATCCTGATGTGGCTTGGTCTGTGTCTTCCCAATGCACGACCTTCTCCTGAAAGAGTTCCCTGTCTGCTTAGGCTTAGATGAATGGGAAGGGATACTAGACACCTACGGAGAGACACAACTGCAGTGAACAAATACCCTAGTGTGTGCATTCATACTTTGAGCCAAATGGTCGCACACGTATCGCAAAGAGCAGTATATGAATTCTGGGTTCCGAGTATGCGCGAGTAAGCCCTTCAGGAATTGCCTGCTAATTGTGCTGACTTGCTCCTCCTGCCAACCATGTAGGCCTTCCAATTCCAGCTCCTCCTAGCAGCTTGGTGATCTTATAATTTGGATCAAGCCACAGCACTAACTAGAACCTTTCAATACTCTTCAATCCTTCTGAGAAGTAAAACTCAAATTCTCACTGTGGTCAGAGAGACCCTTCAGTGTCCAGACCCAATCCTCGCCACATGTATTTCCCACCCCACTGCAGCCACATTAAGCTCCTTCCTAGCAATAGGAGTGGTCCAGGGGTGGGAAGAGCTCTGGGGGTCCCTAACCTCATTACCCCCTACTGAGCAACCCTGCCTCCTAGTTTCTGACTCACAGGGTTCTGAAATTTGGATAATATTGAGTCATCAGAAAAGTATGATGTATTTTTTTTATGTTTCTCTACACAAAAATATGTCACGACTTTTCTGATGACTCAATGCACTCATCCTTTCATATCCATAAAAGATTAGCTCCAGGACTTCCCACAGATGCCAACACCTAAGGCTATTCAGGCTCCTTGTATGAAATGAAATCATATTTGCCTATAACCTACCCATGCCCTCCCATAGACTTGAAACCTTCTCTTTAGATTACTTTTAATAGTGAACACAGAGTAAATGTTTTGTAAATTGTGACGATACTATACTGGTTTTTTAAATCTGTATTATGTTTACTGTTGTGTTACTATCTTTATTTGTTTTTTCTTTTTCTTTTTGTTTTGAATAAAGGTTTATTTCATGGGAAAGACAGAGAGACAGGGAGAGAGAGAGAGAGAGATGAGAGAGAGAGATACATTCTCCACAGGGTCTCATGCCGTGATCCTCCTCAGCCTTCCTGGCCAATCACGATCATATCACCATGTGCAGGCCAACCCAGGAATGGAACTCTGTTTTTCCATATGACCCTTAACATTGCAGAGCATTGAGTTAGTAGAGCACAGCCATGCCTGGGTGTTTAGGGAAGTTTCAGTCTGAGGTTAGTTGAATTTGTAGAAGGGGAATCCACAGCAGGGAGGACCAGCTGTGCAAAGAAATGGCTCTCTTTTTGGCTGTCTAGGTGCCCTCCTCCCACCAAATGATGCCCATTTGAGAGAAAAACATTCCTGACACTGAGAGAGTAGAACAAGCACTGAATTTAGGGCCAATCTGATCTGGTTTAGGTCCTAACCCTGTCCTTGAGTGGTCTTGGGCCAAGTTTATGTGTCTGCTGAGTTTGTTTCCATACCTGAAAGCAAGAGAATGACACCTGGTGTGACCCAGGGCCATGCTGGCTGTTATTACCCTCGTGAGCAAAGCTTGGCATTTGAAGAGCACTGACGTGTCTTGGACCCTGCTAAGTGCTTCACCTGCTTATTGTGTTCGATTCTTACAGCACCCATAGGAAGTAGATGTTATCATCGTTGCTGTATTTTAGATGAATAAACTAAGGCTTAAAGTTGAAGTGACTTACCCAAGATCATTCCGTTAGTAATGGTGAATTACTTAGCAATCACTGTATTATGTTTCTCTAGGATTCAATAAAATAGTGAAGTAAAGCACAAACACGCAGAGGGTCTCAGACATTGTTCAGGAGGACAAAGAGCAGAGACTGTGAAAGGGAATTCCTTGTGCTCAAGTGATCAGCGGTTCTAAACTCAAGTACCACACTAGATATTCTCCCTATTTTCTTCTAGTTAATAAAATCAGAAAATATCATTAGATCTTAATGGGACCCCAAAGGGATAAATTGCATGATGGGGCATTGTCCTTAGGCTCAAGCACTGTTGCTTTTATAGATGTACCTTCAGGAAAAGAAAAAAGAAAAAAAATATATATATATCACATTGATCTTTCAAAAGGAAATGTAAAGCTCTCCCGAATGCAGATGAAGAAAGGAAAAAGCCCTCACTCAGCAACTAGCCCTGCACTTAGCATGACAAGGCTAATCCAAGGGGCACATTTCCTGCAGAGTTTCTGGATTCTTCCTGTTGTGTTCTTTGGAATTCTAGGTTCAAGACTTCCAGCAGGAGTGATTTCTCAAGCATTCTGAACAAGAACCTCCCCCTTCTTCTTTATCCAGGTCTCTTGGGAACAAACAATTTTCTCACCCTGTGCAAATACCCACCACCAACACAGCCCATGAGCCAGAAGGCCATGTTTTTCCAATACGAGAACCTCTGATGATATTCAGCATTTCCATCTGTAAGATGGAGATCAATTTGAATAGGATAACTCACTTCAAACAGTTGCTAAATAAATCTTAGTGAGACCCAGTAGTTTTCGTGTGCTTTCTAAGAAATCATATTAAGCTCTTTAAGAACTATGAGTGATCTTCATGAAGTTCATGGAAATGCATATTATGGGGGAAAAAAAACTATGGAGGATTTCAGAATTTTTTCCCACCAAAATAAATTCATACTTTAATCCCATTTTTCATGGGTTTTTTTTTTGAGGTGCTCTAGTATCTCACCATTTCATTATCCTATGTGAAAAGTATTAGTATTATCACCCTCATTTTCTAGAAACAGTGCTAGGCTCTAGGAAAATAAAGATGAATACAACATAGTCTCCAAAAAATTCAACTCTGAGTTGGGGAAACAGCCCTGTTAAATGGCACTTGCAAGGAAATAAAGTTAGTGAGAAGAGCAAGGTCACCTCAGGGTCCAGTAAGGGCACAGAGTATCTGAGATGTGTAAGGGGCAAGGGACAGCATCCTGGGGGAAGGAAAGGTAGCATATGACACTCAGAGATGTTGAGTATTATACTCAAGGATGCACAGCTATTGAGAGGTTGATCTTGGCTTGAGATCAAAGTGATTTCAGCCCCAAACCATGACTCTTCACTGTTCTAATCCTCAGAGAACTCAGTTTTTCTGGAGCCGAAGCCCTGTTCTCCTTTTTATGCGAGTCTTCTTGTATATGCATAACAGTGTTTCTGACTCCATTACTAAAAAGAGGAATAGGCTTGCAAATAGAGGCCTGATCCCCTACACAGGGATGCCAGAGGAGCAGTGTTTATAGTGCCGCCACTGGTTGCACACACAAGTGGAACAAACAGCTACAAAAATAATAACTGATGCAGTTTGTTAGGCACATAAAGACTCTCTCTGTGTCTGGCGCAGGGTAGGTGTATCAACGGCCAGATGGGCTTTACCCCTGCCCTTTGGGAGTTTACAGTCAAGCCAGGAAGACAAATGCATGCACGACTCATGTGTCTGAAGGCAAAGCAGAGTGAACCTTGTGAACAAGGTTCTAGCAAAGTGCTCTGGGAGTGTAGAGAGGCCCTTGATTAGATAAAAAAGGCTCCTTGGATTGAGATCAGTCCAATGATAACTTGCTTGCTGGGGCTTTGGGCAAAAGTCATTTAATATTGGCGAATGTTGTGAGGCTGAATTTGATTAAGACTGTAAATGCTCAGAGCTCCTTGGAGAAAGTTGCTTCATAAATACACACAGTTGGAGAACTCAGAGTTGAGGCATATCTCTGCAAGCATCCTGTTGAGATTTTAAGATTCCAAAAAGGTGACACAATGTCTTCTCCCAAAATATCTTGCCCAACACAGAGAGAAAGATAGTATGATTGAGAAAGAATCTTGAGGGTTCACTGAAAGATAATAGTATTGGTGTCATCCTAAAAATGTTGCCCCCAAGAAATTTCTCACTGGCATCTAATTATTTTTCCTCTCATCTTGGGTTTTCCTGATTCATTGGTCAATATTTTTTGATAATAGACAGCATGATATTAGAGTACAGAGCTTACTATGGGACAAAACTAAAGTGGCATCTATTGGATTTAGTTAGCTGTTTATCTTCCAGATATGGTTGCTCTAACAGGAATTCTCCAACATAACTAAGGGGAGAATAGTCTTCTATGGTTAATTCTTTCAGGTGGGCAGGATGAATTCTTCTCTTCCTAAGGGCAGAGAGACTACAAGGGACTTTCTTTTCTGCACTAGATCAGATATTAGTATAGAAAATGACATGATGTTAAATCTCTAGATGTCTTAAAAGAACTGTCACATATATCACTTACTTCTATTTTCACAACAATCTAAAAGCATTAAGTTCATTCATTCTAAAATATTTAGTCCTGAACATCCACTGTGACCAGACACCTTACAGAGTGACAGGACTGAATAAGATACCAGCTGCCCGACGTGTTTAGTGAAGACGGAGCATAAACAAAAATATTCATGGGAAAATAAGTTCTTCCTCGAGATAGGGACAAGGGTGAGAAGTGGCAAGCTTAACAAATGTTAGAAACTTCATTTTACTAAAGGGAAAACTGAGGTATAGGTGGTCAGATCACCCATGCGGTGTCACCCATCATTCCCGTGCTTGTCCTCAAACGAGGACAGCAAGGCCTCTGGGCTAAATCCATAGAAATGAATTCTTAGCCAATAACAGCCTCAATAAAATAATTAATTTTTCAACTTTGAAGGGATTTTAAAAGTCTACTGTGGTTTATTTCTTTTATTTCTCTATCTTGGAATAACATAGTTGGGTTGATCCTGTGATCATGACATGAAATGACCCGCTATCCAGTATAAATAGACACACATCCCTATCAGGAGATATCTGGATTCCCCCAGATACTCAAGCCTACTAAGGCCCTGGGGGGTTGGGGGACTTTTGAAGGGACTCCCTGGCATCCAACGGTGCCCATCAGCATCCCCAGTTGCATTTCCTCTTTGATAAATCCTCTGATCCCTGTTCAGGTCAGTTTCAATGGGTGAGCAGGAAGCCTGGAAAGACATCTAAACGACTTAACCCTTCCACAGGGGGAGTTAATTTGCTGCATTAGCTGGGGGCTATGCAATACCTTCTTGCTCGGATTTCCCGCTCCGCTCTGACCCATCTCTCACAGGGATTACGCTTTCCTCTGGGATTGGACTTTGAGGCCGGTTTTTTAGATGAGGATTTATTTGAAACGGGTAAGTGAAACTTATCTAGCCATTAGTCTGTCGCAATTATTCCTGTCTGGTCAGCCAAATGAAAGCTCAGCTTGAGATCCCAAAGGTTAAGGTTCCCTATCCAACATTCATCCATAATTTGGGAATTTCTAGGAACTCCAGTAGAAAGTAGTCTGTCTCCCCATTATTGCACTTGGTTGCATTGCAATTTCTAGTTTAATTGTGTGTATGTTTTTGTTTCAATTCATCTCAAACGCTGGTTTCCTCGACAGCTAAATGTCGACAGATACTTCTTTGGAGAGATGCATTTTCCATTGACCAAATATAGAAATCATTCAGTTACTGTCCAGCAAAAAATATGTCATTACTTTCTTTCCCCAAAATTCTTTATCCCATTGGATATGGGAATTAGATAAGATTAAGTTCTTAGGCAACATCAACTTATGGGGCTGACAGATTCTGTGCTGTTCAACTGTGTCAGGACAACATTTATATCTGCTTAAAGAGAAGACAATGTGGCCGACACGCACACAGAGATAGCCGCATGAGGTTTGCTTTAAGTAGAGCAGCATTAGGTTACTTTAAGGTGACAATTTCTAAATGAGAGCAAAACTGTGTAATAAGATTTAAAAAATTGGACCCATTCTTAGTTCACCAGCTCCCCAGCCAGTGACAAAATATGCCATTAGTGGCCACAGCACGATTCTGAAAATATACCTTCCTTACGATTTAACGCTTTTTTTTTCCCTCTGAGCTAAAAATTACAAAGCCCCGGATTTCATCGCTCTTGCAATCTATTCTTTTCCCCTGACTTCCTGTTTTCATGAAATTTTAATCAGGCACTTAAAATAAATAGCTATGCAGAGCTTCTCTGCCTCCCCCAATACCCGGGGTGGGTGTTTTGGGTAAAGTGATAGTCTGGAGACCTTGAGAACAGTGAATCCCATTCTGACTTGGCAAGACAACAGAAATTAAAACACAGTTCTGTCCACAGCCATGTGCTGGGGGAACAGAGTGGTCTTAGAGGATCAAACAAAGACCCAGCATGTTAGACCTTTCAAATTATTATTGTTATTATTATTATTCCAACTATTGACAGTGAGTTGATCAATTTAGAAGGGCAAGCAAGATAAAGCACAACTAAATTAAGCCAGGAAAGAGAGAGAAAAGAATAAACTACGGTGAACTTTTCAAATCTTCTTAAAGTTGAGAAATTAGTCATTTAATGTAGGTTGTTACCATTCATTGCTAATGAGTTATAATGATGTATATTTGAGTCTCTGTTGCTTAAACAAATAAACGAAATGCCTATATTTAAAACCTGTTAAGATTTAGTTTCCCTTTTTTTTCCATGTAATGATTATAAATACAAGTGCCATTATAGTACAGTGTAGTATATTTGTCACAAATCATTATATTTAAGAATAGTAATAACTTCAGATTTCAGAGCATGTTATGGGCCAAGAGCTAAGAATGTGTTTACCAACATTGGTACACTGTAAGTCACTGTTCTAGAAGATTGGAAAGAAGATTCTTGGAGACACATGAGGAAATGAATGTCCCTGTCTTAAACTTCTAAGCTTCTGTAGGTAAACAGAAGCTGGACAGTAGGTAAACAGCATAAAAGGCTCTTAATTCATTAATAAAAATAAAAGAAAATGATATGAGAGTCAACTTCATTGGACTCCCTGAATCTTCTTGTCTCTATTGTCTCCAGTGTGAGCAGATTCATACTAATGGTAGGTTTTGGTAAGTGGTCATAGACGGCATGGCCAGGCACACAACGCCCTGGCTATGGAGGTCCAGTACCAGGTTTTAAAGATTAAGAGAAGGGTCCTCCTGGTTAGTGATATGCTGTTAAATGTTTTACAACTGGTTTTACAGTTACATCTAACTATCCTGGACAGAAACAAAAGAAAGGAAAAGAAAGAGAAAAAGGAAAAAATGGTATGGAGAATACCAACTTACTGATTTGTCACATTTACCCATTTATATGAGATAAATACTCCTACCATGACTACGGGGATATCATGGAATGCAGAATGGAAAGAGATTTTGATGAGCACCTCATTAGATAGCACAATAGATGCAAATAATAACAAGAGTATAGATAATAGTACAGTGTAGTCAAATCATTAGGAAGTAAGGATTGTTTTAAAAAGTTTTTAACTTAATTTTATTATTATTTGAATTTGCTATTGGGCACAAGCGCTCACCACAGAGAGACAGAAAAAATGAAAAAGCAAGCTACCAGGTCTGGGATTTAAACCTCAGTCGACCAAGTGGGAGTCCAGTGTCTTAACTACCATGCCACCCATTGGCCTGGGAAGTGAGAATTTTTGAGTACTTCAGTTTTATAATAGGATTTATTTGATTGCAAGTTTATATGAATTCATTTTTAATAATGGTTATGTATAACAACAACTCACAAAATTTCTGAAAATTTACCAGTGGGGCTCTTGTGAGTCAGCACAAGTTAATCTAATACACTAGTGCTGGAGACACATGAGGAAATGAATGTCCCTGTCTTAAACTTCTAAGCTTCTGTAGGTAAACAGAAGCTGGACAGTAGGTAAACAGCATAAAAGGCTCTTAATTCATTAATAAAAATAAAAGAAAATGATATGAGAGTCAACTTCATTGGACTCCCTGAATCTTCTTGTCTCTATTGTCTCCAGTGTGAGCAGATTCATACTAATGGTAGGTTTTGGTAAGTGGTCATAGACGGCATGGCCAGGCACACAACGCCCTGGCTATGGAGGTCCAGTACCAGGTTTTAAAGATTAAGAGAAGGGTCCTCCTGGTTAGTGATATGCTGTTAAATGTTTTACAACTGGTTTTACAGTTACATCTAACTATCCTGGACAGAAACAAAAGAAAGGAAAAGAAAGAGAAAAAGGAAAAAATGGTATGGAGAATACCAACTTACTGATTTGTCACATTTACCCATTTATATGAGATAAATACTCCTACCATGACTACGGGGATATCATGGAATGCAGAATGGAAAGAGATTTTGATGAGCACCTCATTAGATAGCACAATAGATGCAAATAATAACAAGAGTATAGATAATAGTACAGTGTAGTCAAATCATTAGGAAGTAAGGATTGTTTTAAAAAGTTTTTAACTTAATTTTATTATTATTTGAATTTGCTATTGGGCACAAGCGCTCACCACAGAGAGACAGAAAAAATGAAAAAGCAAGCTACCAGGTCTGGGATTTAAACCTCAGTCGACCAAGTGGGAGTCCAGTGTCTTAACTACCATGCCACCCATTGGCCTGGGAAGTGAGAATTTTTGAGTACTTCAGTTTTATAATAGGATTTATTTGATTGCAAGTTTATATGAATTCATTTTTAATAATGGTTATGTATAACAACAACTCACAAAATTTCTGAAAATTTACCAGTGGGGCTCTTGTGAGTCAGCACAAGTTAATCTAATACACTAGTGCTGTAGACAAACTTGGTCCTTGAGCGCCAGTCAGCTGGAAATGGCTGTGTGTCATTTGTGGCTCAGGAAGTTGTCTATTTCCTGGGATAGGCTATATTCTGGGATCTGTACTAGTTTGACCTTGGTCCTCCTAAGTTTCCCCCAAGTTATCATGCTCACGAAATATCGCACTGCCTATTTTCTTTGATATAGAGATTCATCTCCTTCATTGTCTCCAAACAGAGCTCTAAGTTGGCTTCCTTACCTCATTTAAGTGGAATGTAAATAATCTCAAGAAGAGAGAAATGAACTCCTCTAACAAAAGAAGTCATTCAGCTACAAGGCATCTCAAGTCTGAAGAGCTTGAAAGTACTTTTCTTCCTACGGACCCAGAGGATAAAGTTCCACAGGAAAGAGGGCTAAATTTTTACCAAACTCCTTCCCTAATGCCAGAAGAAATCTAGGGTACTCTCCCCTGATGGAAGTCTTGTCACTTTACTTCATAATCATTAAAGTGAACATTTTCATAGCTATTTAAAGGGGAGAATGTTGTTAGGTAATGTGAAAGAGTCACATGAAAAAAAAAATTCTTAGTAAGATGGCAACAGCAACAAGTTGTCTCAAGACCAACAGAGAAGAAGGTGATGGTTTCAAAATGAAAGTAAATTGGAGGACCCAGCTCCAGTTGTTGGACATTTCACATCCTAGGAGTTTTCTCTGCCCTCTTTACTTCCTTAGTGGCTGTATTTGATTCCAAGGTGCCAGGAACCCTTTGCCCTGCTCATGGCAGTCCCAGTAGCAATGGTATGACTTTTTGGAATTGTGCTCATCGAGAAGAAAGCCAAGCTTACGCGGTTGGACGCATCTAGCTTCTGTGAAACACCCACATTATCAACAGACACTGTCCCAGTGGCCGGGAAATCATCCTGCTCTTGGCAGAAGCCCTGCCACTCGGGTAGGAATTGAGCAAAATCATCCAAGCCAAGCAAAACTGAGCAGAGCAGGGCTTTCTCTGTACTGAAATCCAGATTCAGCATGAAGGATCTTGGCAGACCTACAGCTGGGCTTGGCCCTGGTTAATGTCACAACCATATCTCAAATAACCCATTCTCTTAATAAAACACAGTTTGACTTAAGGCTTTGAGATATCAATTTGAAGGGAGGGAAAAAAAAAGCAAGAGGGAAGCCAGTGGAGAATTTCTTACTATATTGGTACCATTATTGAATACATATGCTTATATGCATTTCTGATGGAATATTCTTAAACTCTAAAATTGAAATTTGCCATCTTTGGCTTCTTTCTTTACAATCACTGACTACTAAGGGATTCTCAGAAATGTGGAGATTTCTTGGAGCAATAATGCACCATAATGTGCCTTCCCCTCAGTCCCTGCTAGGCTGCAGATGACCTGGTGCAGGATTTCCCTGCGTTTGCATATTTATAGGGCTCCCAGCACCACTGAACTCAGCCTGGTGCCAGCAACAGGAAACCAGGCTGTCAGGAGTTTCTATTTTTGTTCTTACCTATAGTCTTGGTAAAACAACCCAAGTTCTTCCCCCAGTTGAGAATAAAACTACCAGAGGGAGGACTCAATTGCTGCCTCAGTGGGATCCTGGAGCAGACTGGGATGTGGCTAAGAGAAGCCTGACCGGACTCCAAATTCCAGGTTCCAGAATAAGAGTCCAAACTCCAGCTGGGCTCTCATGCATCAGTTCCACCTTCCCTGGGCCAAAAGTGAAAGGAGGTTTTTAATTTTTGGATTCATATGAATTGGAGTTTGACCACAGTCTCCACCCCTCTAGCTGGAAGTTGGAAAGTCATGTCATTATCCTGGGCCTTCATTTCCTTTGTATTAATTAACAAACAAACTAACAAAAATAGCAAAAGAAAAGAAAGAAATTTACCACTGGGGAAAGTTGGGTGAAGGGTATGCAGAACTCTATGTTCTATTATAGGAACTTCTTATGGAGCCTGCAGTTCTTTCTTTTCTTCTTTCTTTCTTTCTTCCTTCCTTCCTTCCTTCCTTCCTTCCTTCCTTTCTTTCTTTCTTCCTTTCTTCCTTTCTTCCTTTCTTCCTTTCTTCCTTTCTTCCTTTCTTCCTTTCTTCCTTTCTTCCTTTCTTCCTTTCTTCCTTTCTTCCTTTCTTCCTTTCTTCCTTTCTTCCTTTCTTCCTTTCTTTTCCTTCTTTCTTTCTTTCTTTCTTTCTTTCTTTCTTTCTTTCTTTCTTTCTTTCTTTCTTTCTTCTTTCTTTCTTTCTTTCTTTCTTTCTTTCTTTCTTTCTTTCTTTCTTTCTTTCTTTCTTTCCTTCTCTTTCTTTTTTAAAGGCTTTTGCCATAGAACATGTGCACTCATTGGACAGAGACAGAGAGAGATAGTGAGAGGGAAAGTCAGAAATCACCCCCTGTGGGGATGGCCATACCACAATCCCTTCTCCTTCATTCCCCTCCTGGGATTTTGGGCATATACACACACATGCTTGGCAGGATATTTAAACCACCAGGTCTAGGACTCAAACTGTGGTTGTCCATGTGGGAGTCCAGTACTTTAACCATTATGTCACTTTCTGGCCCTGAGTGTGTTGTTCTTTAAAAATAAAATTTTTAGAGGGTCAATGGTGGCAAAGGGTTAGCACAATGCTCTGAAAAGATGACCAACATGAAGGATTCTGGGATTGCACCCAGATACCCTCTTGAACACACTAACACATTGCCCATGGTTGGGGCAGGCTGGTGCTGGGGTTGAACATGGCATAAAGACCCTTGGGAGTGCCTATCTCTCTAACTCTCTCTCTGTTTCTTTCTCTCTTAAACCCCATTTTCTCAAAAATAAATGTAAATGCTTTTAAAATATACATATGGAATATGTGAAATGAAAGATCAAGATAAACCATGTAAGGACAATGTTAATTTTATGAAATGTGTTTCTAGATAGTTACACATGAATGGATATATGTATTTTTGCCTCAGCAAACAAATAAAACAAAGTATTAATAAGGGTTTTCTCTGGTTACTGAGAGTAGGCTGAGTGATAATTATTTTCATCGGCATGGTTTTCTAAATTTTGTAAACTTTGTCTAAGGTACTACTTTTATGATAAAATCAATGACTAATTTTAGTGTCTTGTCTCCTTTCAAAATGAGTGTGGCTACTTCCTTTCATAATTATGATCCTGGAGATACTAAAGCAACAGGCCTATGGATAGGAGAAATAACAATTGGTTACCCTTGAGACACCTCCCTGTTGCCAGAAAGAACAGTAAACCAACCAAATGCCATGTTTGTTGAGGAGACAGCACTGGGTGGAGAAGAGTCCAAAGAAGGGGAAACCAAGAGATTCCCTATACTTGACCAGCCAGTTGAACACTCTGAACATTTAATTCTGAACATGAGACATTTTAATTCTATTGCTATAAAGGTTTTATAATCATGCTCTGAGTGGTTTTTTTATTTTATTTTATACATTCAATCACTATATTTTGCTTAGCTTGTAAAGTGAATTTATCCAACATGAATATACTTCACAGCAGTCCAGTGTGTGGACTATACTAGGACTAGGATACTATACATGTTACCATCAGCAGATAATAATCCATTTCTGTGTCCCATAGTGTATTTAATTGGTAATGCTCAAATCTCCCCAGCTTCACGGTATCAAATGATAGGAAGGAAGTGGGGAAGGGTGAGACAGACCCTACCATCTGCACTTCTTCTCTCTACAAAATGTCTGAGAGGCATTCCTAGGTCAAGAATCCTTAGGTCCTCTGAAGAATAGGAAATAGGCACCAGAGATATCTGGAAAGTCTGATGTTCTATTATCTAAGTGTCTTGAAAACCAGCTTAGATGGGCTGGGGACCATGAGAATGCTCTTCAGGAAGATGCCCCAGCATAGGGTTGCCAGATAAAATACAGGATACCCATTTCAATTTGAATTTCAGAGCAACAACGAGAAATTGCTAGTACAAGTAGGTCCCAATATTGAGCCCCATGCATGTTGGGACTGGCGTACACTAAAAATATGTTTGTCACTTGTCTGAAGTTCAAATTGAACTGGCATCTTGTGAGTTTATTTGCTAAATCTGGTGAACCTACATCAGCAGCACCTGGGTCTCCAATGATCAGGTCAGAGTGAGTGGTGGAAACAGGCCTCATCTATGTTTTGAGACTAGCCAAGGGATGAGAGTCATGGGCAGGTAGGAAGTCTCCCTTGCTATGTACGCTGCATCACCCTGAGCCCCCAGGACACAGGTCTTTTAAGCATCTAAGAGAGTAGATACTTGAGAAGCAGTGTGGGTCAGAGTTTCGCTAAATAAAGGAAAGACAAGGGAAACAAATGTGTGGTAGACAAGAAGCCTGTGCATTTCAAGAATAGTTTATTTCAGCTTGAATCACTAAATCCAATAGTTTTTTTCACTGCTCATTGGCCAGATTAGTGTTTTCTACTCTGTATAGAGGCTGCAAATTTTCTGGCCTCTATGAACTCAGGAAATATCTAAATAATCAGAAACCATTGGAATAAAGTATCGTAATCAATCATTAGGAGGAATGGGGACAACCCTTCCTCATGCTTTTTCAAGTTTTCGATTACAGTTGAATTTGTAGTTGTGTATGAGTTGGGGCCGCTATCGGCGTGATAGAGAATGTGCAAAATGCAAACTGTGTGTGTGTGAGAGATGTGTCATACCTAGAAGATGGACAAATAACACAGAAGAATCACTTAGTGCCTTGATGTCTTTGAAGAAGCACACAGACCTGGTGTGGCCATCCCCAAGTGGCCAGTATATCCATGTGGTCAGTACTAGCTTTGCACAGTTAAAATAAAGAAAACAAATATCTAAATATCCAATATCATTGCTGCAAGCTGGCCTGTGGGTCTTTGCCGACATCTGAACTGCTTCACATAACCTCCTGGCCTCTAAAAATAGGTATTCTGTGGTACATATAATTTTTATAAGATGACTAATAC